>NC_060268.1:18118448-18228422 GCF_021613505.1 Equus quagga
AGAAAGAGAATGTAAAAGCAAAGACAAAGCCGGAAGCTGAAGGTAATGAGACTCCCATCACATGAGAATTTCAATAGGCAGCCCATAGATTCCACGGCTCTAGAGCTCTACAGAAGATACTGGGGCGTGCTAATCAAGGTCGTCTGTGGGAACATATTCAAGTTTGGAGTAAAGTGAAAAATTTGGAATAGCCTTTATGGAAAATAAAAATAAATAACATTTTTAGAGCACGTCTGTAGACTGAGCAGTAGGCTAAGTGTTTTACATTCATTCTTTCACCTAACTATAAGGAAGCAATTATTGGGAGGCAGTACAGTGAAATGCATGGATTCTGGAGGTTTAGATCCTGGCTCTGCTATTTGTTAACTATGTGGCCTTGATAAAGTTGGTTACCTGCTTGGTCCCTCAGTTTCGACATCTCTAAAATGGAGATAACAATAGTGCCTCCTTCATTGTATTTTGTAAGGATCAAATGAGTTAATTGGAAATGGCTTTTATTTTCACCTTTGTACACATGAGAAGATCAAGAGAGATAGAGGAATCTGTGTGACAGTTACTGAGGCACGGAGAGGTTAGGGTCATATACTCAGTAAGTGGCAGAGTTGTGACTTGTTATTAGGCCTCTGATGCCAAATCCTATACCGCCTTCTAATATCATTGGGACTCAACTTGAGATGAAAAACAGTTGCTAAGCAAAGAGTCAACCCAGGTAAACAGCACAGCCTTTGAGTGAAATCATTCAATGGGTTTGATGACTTTAACTTCTGCAGACTTTTAGAGAAAGTGATGAATATGTGAGTGATATTTGTGTGTGTATATAAATTAACATATTTTTGTATATTTACATATGTATGTTTATATATATAATTGCAGCATAGTATGTTTTGGACAAAACACAAAAACCAGAATTCATTAAGAAAAAACTGATATATCAGTATTAAAAATGTCTGACAACTTCTTACCAGTTGAACTCTCTCCCCAACCAGGGAGAGACCTGAGACCTGAGGAAGGGGCTCTTGACCTTCCTCTTGGGGTTCTGCCTCTGTTTGGTGTTGCAACTTCGAAACAAGACTGAAGCTGAGTATGCAATAGCACAAGCTTTATTCAATGGACAAAGAATGGAGAAGTGGGAGCAAAGTTCACCAATCAACTTCTCAGCTCTTGAGGCGATTGAGCTGTTATAAGAGGTCAAAGTAATGAAGGGGAGGAATATTCACAGGTATTAGGGGAACTAGGCAGGCTTTTCAGGGGAACAAGGATGCCACCTCTTTTCTTTCCTTATATGGTTGTATCCTGCCATTGCCATGGCAGTTGTAAACTGTCATGGCATCGGTGGGTAGGTTCCATAATATGCGATGTATTACAATGAGCATATGATGTGTTGCAGGGTCTATGTCAGGTCCAGTCAGACTTTCATGTTGCCTTCAACTGGTTTTTACTGGTTTTGTTCAGCCGTCTTCTCTTTCCTTTCTTTGCAGTTTCCTGCAAGCTGAAGACAACACATTAGGCTTATTCTGAGCAGGGTTATGGTTACAAACTCACGACAAAGTTATAAGACAGACACCATATAGATAGAATATATTTACAAAAATATATGAGACAAAAGTAATATTCAGAATATATAAAGAACTCCTACAAATAAATATGACAAAAAGACAAACATCTCAAAAGAAAATTGGGTAAAATATATGAAAAGACAACTTACAAAGTAGGAAACTCAAATGGCTAATAAATATGGAAAGATGTTCTAGCTAGATAATCATTAAGGACATTTAAATTGAAGTAGGGAGATTTTACTTTATACCCATCAGATTGGCAAACAACCTGGCAATATAAGGTGTTGGCTGGCACTCAGAGAAAGAGGAAGTATCAAACATTGCTGGTGCGAATGTAAATTCGTATAATCCCTTTAGAGAACCAATTGGTACCATGTAGTAAAGATGAAAGTACTCATATCCTACAACCCAGCAATTCCACTTGGAGAGTTCCAAGTGGAGAAGCAATTGCACCCATAGAGAGTTCTTGCATGTGTCAAGAGATATGTATAAGGATGTTCATACAGTATTGTGTATAATAGTGAAAAACCGGAAGTATCTAATAGGGGAATGGGGAAATAAATTATGGTGTAGTCAGTTATATAATGAAATGCTACATACAGTTCAAGTGAACAAACTAGTTATATATGTATTTATATGGACACTTAAAACACAATGTTGAGTGATAAAAAGCGAGTTTAAGAATATGTACAGCATGAATGTATTTATGAATAATTAAAAGAACATTCGAAGCAATATCATTTATTATTTATACATAGATGAATATATAAACTGACCTAGAAGTGTATACAAGACCTAGAAGTAGACAAATCAAATAATGATAGCCTCTGGCGGGTGGAGGAGGGAGGGGGATGGAGTGGGGAAGCGTAACAAATACTGTTTCAAATTTATCTGAAATGCTCTATTTTTAAAAAATCTGAAACAAAGTGACATTTGTTGGTTCTGGAAAGCGAACAGTATATGGATGATGATGGTGCATGTGTTTGTGTTTGCATTTTTACTGTATTTTAAAAATGTTCCCTCCAAAATATTAAGTGGGAAGCCAGAGTTTCCAGGAGGTCGCTGAAATGGGGAGATGGTGCTGTTGAATGAACAGTGTGGATTTCCGAAGGAGAGTGACTGGCTCTAGAATGCTTCCTCAACCCCGCTGCTTTATCAGAATACCTTCTCTTCTCTCTAAATTCTTTCACCACCAAAGGCAAGTGTTCGTTCGGGCGGTTAACCCCTTGACCCAGTGGCATAGTAACATGGATCAATTTTCCAGATTAGCAGAAAGCACTGCATGGCTTTAAGGAAAGAGGCAGGGGAAGACGAGCAATTTTAATCAGCAGTGCTCAAGTTGTGATAATCCTCATCAACTTCCCTGTGGATACTGTTCAAGACAAACCATAAATTGTAAGATTTCAAAATAAAAGCCCAGGGGCTGGCCCCGTGGTTGAGTGGTTAATTTCGTGCACTCCACTTTGGTGGCCCAGGGTTTCTCCGGTTCGGATCCTGGGCGCGGACATGGCACCGTTCATCAGGCCATGCTGAGGCGGCATCCCACATGCCACAACTAGAAGGACCCACAACTAAAACATGCAACTAGGTACTGGGGAGATTTCGGGAGCAAAAGAAAAAAAAAAAAAGATTGGCAACAGTTGTTAGCTCAGGTGCCAACATTTAAAAAAAAAAAAAAAAAAAGTAAAAGCCCAGAGTTTAGGATGTTGGGGTTGGAGGTGGGGCAGGGCAAGGCATCTGGGGTGTGTGGAGTGGCCCCAGTAGAGGGTGACCTTGTGTGGCTGGGATAGAGGGAGAGAGCACTGCAACTTGAAGAATTGGGCACTGTCCTTGCGTGTGAACCAGCCAGTCTTGCTCCCCAACATCTGACCTCCCACAGGGTTCCTGGAACTGCCTGACTCTCCCTTTGATTTCAGGACTGGTAAGAGTTTGTTGCTCAGCTAATTAATCAACATTTATTGCCTCCCTCACTATCATGGAATACTGTACTCAGTGGAGTGGATACAAAAGAAATAGAAATAGAAACCACTTAGAAGAGGAATGGAGTAACCACGTTACAAATCTCTTTAGTAACAACTTTCAGAAAAGACTTTTGATCATCTATACGTACTCTTTCTGCCATCACAACTCGTAAATCAACAATTAAAATTCCTTTGGAATAGGACTTCTCTGGTGAGCTAACGTTAGGCTTAGATTTTGTGGGTTAAGTTCTTTTTTCCTCCCTTTCAATTAACCTTCCTCAAAAGAGAACTCTCACTTCTGGTATGTAGTGACTTCTGCCCGAATTTCCCTTGATTTTATAAATTTCCCACAAAGGCCAACTATGAAATATTTCCAGAGTCTCAATTTCCTCCTTTTGACTTTTATTTTTCCCTCAGAGGAATGCATATTCACAATGATATGTCAATGCTACTTGGGCTCATTTGAAGTATTGCTCAGAAAACCTTTCTAATCCTTAATGTTTTCACGTCTGTTTGTTATTGTGGTGTATGGTGCTGACACGCTTAGAAAGTTTGTGGTCTCTCCCGGCACCTGCTTTTTTCAAATATGCAGTTGAATTTTTCACAGTTGAACTCTAACATTTCTCTCCTAACGGAGTGAAGTTTCACAACACATTTGAAATATTTCCGAGGCTGGGCATATGTTCCTGTTTATCCAACACAAAGCTGAGGCCTCTTTGAACTTTCATCTCCTGATAATGTGCCTCATATTTTAACATCATAACACTCTAAGATTGGAACTGTTTGGAGGCGTTCGTGCTTTCCAAAGGATTTGCTCCTTTTTCTCCCCTCATTTTTCTTCCTCCCTCATTTTAAACAGCTGTCTAGGGGCTGCAGTAGAAGAGTGTATTGGTGGTCAGTGCCAATAAACTTCTGGTGTGTACCCTCCGTTTTCTCAGTGGGGAATTTTCTAAGAATCTTTATCGTACACATATTTAAAATGCTGCAAGTTCCAGGACACCATCGTGGGTGTCAGAAGCCCCATCTATGCCAAACAGCTTTGCTCCCCAAGTTGAGCCCCTTCCCTTTTTTTCTCAGATGCATTTCCAGCCTCCCGCTCAATTCTATTTCTGACGTGTTACATCCACAGGTCATGAGAGGCCAGCATAACACAGCCTCATCTCCGTTCGGAAATGTAATGATGTGGGTACAGGTTGGATATACCAAAATACTAAACTCCTCTGGGATCTCTCGTCAGGTTTGACTTTTTATCTTTTGTGGGTTTTTTTTTTTTTTTAATTTTAAATCTGGCTCAGAGAAACCTGAAAATGACTTTTCTGTGGCTCTTTAACACCTTCTTCACACATCACAAGAATATTATCTAGGATGCTTTTGGCCCCCTATCTGCCATGAAACCTTGGTGAGATATTTCTCTGGAGTTCCTCCAAAGCTGGAGGCGCCCACATGGCATCCTTTTACACCTCTAGGAAAGAAAGAAGGTATTCAGACTACATTTGCTGGCTGTTTTCTTGGTTGGCTCCAAAATACCAGCTTCACTGCAGCATTGGCACCATGCTAAGAAAATATTACCTCCTCAGGCCCTCTTTTTAGATAGACTTTGACATATTCTTCACCTCTTTTTATCTTTGCCTCCTCCTTCTTCTTATGAAAGAGCATAATTCATCTTTCACTTGAGTTCTAAGGGGATGGATAAAGTGATAAAATGTTTTAAGACAGAGTAATTATTTGGGTTGCATGAAAGCAAAACTTTAGCATTGTTGTCCAAAAGATTAGAACTTCCAATTTTAACCAAAATTTACTATTACAGCATCTCACGTGAGGTGATTTTATTTCAGTCTAATGTTGCCTGCACTATTAATTATCTTTGGATTCTTCATAAAAAACGATTTATAAATTCAAGACGTCATCATAATTATGCTTATGTCTTCCCAGAAATTTACTCAAGTGATTTACTCAACTTCCCAGCCATTCTGTTTCTTCATCTATATTTAAAAGCTTAATTTTTCTATGTCTTTTGTCCACGATTCTATTTGCAAAGGAGAAAATGGCAATTAATTAATTTGTTTAGTACAGATATACTGACAGAATAATTGGGTCATCTGGAATCCACTCTGGGGCCTAAAATATCTGACTGAACTGTCAGATTCTGCAGCGTCACTGGGATTACTAGATAAGGCTTCCTGCACGTTTTAATTAGAAAGATGGCACAGTCAATATTTATTTCCCAGGAGATCCAGTGCAGCAGAAAAATCTAATTATAAGGAAGTTTTATCCTTGGTGCGGTTGTCTAAAATAATAAAATGTTCCTGACTAGGAGTCATATCAACTCACATTACTTAGAAAATCTACACAAACAGTTTCTCCATATGTGTCGTCAACGGTCATGTGAGGCTGGGGAATCTATTTCCTCTCATCAGTTTTCAGTATATTCTGGATTTCTCATAAGTTTCTGATAGAATGAATTATGTCTTAAATCAAAGATTCTAGAAAGACTTATTAGAAATGGAGCAAGTTCCACACTTCCATTTTCTGCCTAATCATTTAGGGACTGTCACCTAACTGATTCTCTTTCTTCTAATCTTTCTCTTTTCTAATTCATTTGGCATACATTTGTTATGCACTTATTTATTCATTCAGCTATTAAGTATCTCTGAAAAGCCTAGAAATTCCAAGACAAAATAGGCTTTTAAATATCTGCCAAGTTAATCGAGTATAAGAGTACTTACCTTTGCCTTTTCCTGTAATGCACATAATTATGTATCACTGGTACCTTCCAAGGGCTTTTCTTTATAGGGAAATACCTGTGTGCTATACAACCACTGACTGTGGGTACCATACTACCATGCACGTGATTAAGAAGCCTACTAGAGATACGTGAAAGAAAGTCTGTGAATTCAAATCATCTTACTGAAAAAAAAATACTTGAAAAGGAAATACATGAAAACTGAGAAAGGAATCAGAATTAAGAACTGAAGGATAAAGTAGTCATAGGGTAACAGCACTAATGATGAGCATTGTTTTCAGTTAAACATTTCATTTCAGTTAAACAGTGGTCCAAAAAATTATTATAATTATAATGCACAACATGAATGTCAAAATGATTTTTAAAAGAAAGCACCAAATGATACTATATTTTAGTATCAAGTAGGTGAAACTAAACATTCAGATTATGTTAATAAAGATGATGAAGGGCAATGAGGGGGAGGGTAGAAAGAAGTAGAAGTTTGCCATATTCTTTATCTCAAATGAAAAAGGAGTCAAAAGAGGGGCTGGCCCCGTGGCCAAGTGGTTAAGTTCGCGCGCTCCGCTGCAGGTGGCCCAGTGTTTCGTTGGTTCGAATCCTGGGCACGGACATGGCACTGCTCGTCAAACCACGCTGAGGTAGCGTCCCATATGCCACAAATAGAAGGACCCACAACGAAGAATATACAACTATGTACTGGGGGGCTTTGGGGAGACAAAAGAAAAAATAAAATAAAATCTTTAAAAAAAAAAAAAGGGAGTCAAAAGATAAAGTTCCACATGCTCTGCTTGGTGGCCTGGGGTTCGCAGGTTCGGATCCCGGGTGTGAACATACTCCACTCATCAGTCATGTTGTGGAGGGTAGGCGTCCCACATACAAAGTATAGGAAGATTGGCAAAGATGTTAGCTCAGGGCGAATCTTCCTCATGTGAAAAAACAAGAGGAGGATTGGCAACCAATGTTAGCTCAGGGCAAATCTTACTCACACACACACAAAAAAAGCGTCTACTTACTGATTTAATTTTTTTTCTTTATATACTTTTTGTTTTTCCAGTATTTCTGAAATGAGCCAGTTTATATACACTTATTTCAGACATCACTTGGATATATTCTGAAAAATGAAATTCTAATAGTGTTTTCTCTAAATACATAAAATTTTGGATTTCTGTTCCATCAGGATTCAATGATGAATTCCAAAACCAAGATTTAATTTGTATTTTCTTTCCCCCAAGGCTCTGTCGTTAAGCTTGCTAATTACAGGCAAGATGGCCAAATACATTAACAAATCAGGGAAGAAAGGGACTAATTCATGGATCAAGGATGACTGCGTATGTCTGTTTTGTCTATGATATTACTGAGACTTACTTTAAGCACATGGGGGAAAGTGAATCTCGCTGGGGTGCAAAGCTATTAAGCCAGAGGAAGAAGGAAGAGGCCCGACTAGTCCCTGCTGAACGATTCCATCAGGGTGTGGGTGGGAGGACGGGGGAGGAGTGGCAAGAGATGGGTCGCAGGCCAGCCCGTATTCTCCTCTGAGGCCCAGCATGTCCTCTGGACATTGTGCTAATTCCCCCAGATGCAGTGTGTGTGTTTTTAAATTAGTCCGTTTTCTCTTGTCCACATTACAGAAATTGTAAATGAGTGCTGGGCTGGAGGATCCGCTGCCCGAGCTGCTTTTGAGTCATTCTCTTACTAATGACAGGAAGGAAATGAAGGCTACTGGGGAAGGACAAAATGAGCATAATGGCAAGCAATGATTGGCCTTTTGCTGAAGCAAGAACTTCATTGGGATCTGAGAGAATATGAGGAAATCCTTGGAGTAAAAACAAAGGTTTCAAGAATCTTAAGTAAGCTAACAATTCCACATGCATGTTGCCATCTTATTTTTAAAGAGTCAAAACAAAGAAGAACTGACTTTTCAAATATATGAGGCAATTAGATTCTTAGTATACCACAATGCCACTTGAAAAAACTTACCTTTATTTACATGTATTAGGAGCAATAATGAAATGCTTCAAGATGGGGTACTTAAAAAACGAGTTGACGAATATTCTTCACATATTTAAGCTGCCTAATCATACTTTTGAAATATTTTGAAATAACATAGGCAACTTGAAAATGAAAATCTTCATTGTTTGTTGAAAAACTGTATCAAAATTGTTTTTAAAAGAACATTCCTGCCTATTGGAGAGCTTCTTGCATTTTACTACCAGACAAAAATGTGGAGAACACAAATTAACTCCAACTTCTTGACTGATTCATTAATTCAATAATTTTTTGTCATTGACTATGTTAGGTGCTGAGGTGCATACTCTGTGTGCTCGTGAAGCTGGCACAACACAAGAAAACAATCCTCAAAGCTAAAAATCTACCTCGAAGGAAAAGTATCTAAAATAATAGCACTTGTGCTAGAGTGATCGGCTTGTGGGCCATCTTTTCCTTTTCCCTCTATTTTCGCATATTCCTGTAACGTGAATATTATCCTTAAGGTACCAATAGTTGAGACCACTGTGCTAAGCGCTTTATAAACATTGTCTCATTAATCTTAATGATTAGTAACAATCCCTGTTTTATACTTGTAGAAACCATGGCTTAAAAAGATTAAAAATCGTATTGGGCCAGTGGCGTAGTGGTTAAGTTCGTGCGCTCTGCTTCAGCGAGCCAAGGATTACTTGTTCCAGTCCCAGGCACGGACCTACACAGGGCTCATCAAGCCATGCTGTGGCGGTGGCAGCCCACATGCAAAATAGAGGAAGACTGGCACAGATGTTAGCTCAGGGCTGATCTTCCTCAAGCAAAAAGAAAAATAAAAAGATTAAAAATCATACCTCAGCCACTTAGCACAAAGTAATTTGAAACTTGGTTGGTTTAATTCTGAATGTTCACAACCACTATGAAACATTAGCAAATCACAGAATTTTTAAAATCCTATTTGTTCCCCCAGAATATGATACAAGATGTTAAAAAGATAAAGTAAAATAAAATTTGCCTGGAACTTAAATTTGTAAATTATATATTTGGCAAGAAATATAGCAATTCTTTATTTCTTTAAATCAATTCAACTTCCAACTGTTCCCCTTCCCATTGGGCTGGTGGGCAACTCATCTGTCTTTTTTTTTTTTTTTGAGGAAGATTAGCCCTGAGCTAACTACTGCCAATCTTCCTCTTTTTGCTGAGGAAGACTGGCCCTGAGCTAACATCCATGCCCATCCTCCTCTATTTTATATGTGGGACGCCTACCACAGCATAGCTTTTGCCAAGTGGTGCCACGTCCGCACCCAGGATCCAAACGGGGAACCCCGGGCCACCAAGAAGCAGAATGTGCAAACTTAACCACTGCGCCGCTGGGTCAGCCCTCATGTGTCTTTCTTGAAGCTCTTCCTCCCCAAGGTTGCACCAGGGATCCAATATTATAAACAAGTTTGAAGGTATTCTGGAGAGCCTGCGGATACTGGTTGTTTGTCTTTACTGATTAGTACTGAAATGTCCAAGCCACACCCTTCATTCAGGTCAGGGTAATACTACAGCTTTTCTGATCATGTACAGATTGCATTGTGTTCACCACCAATAGTCTAGTTTTTATCTGTCACCACACATGTGTGCCTCTTTACCTCTTTCACTCTCCCCCACCCCCTTTTCCTCTGGTAACCACTAATCTGTTCTCCTTCTCTATGTGTTTGCTTATCTTCCGCATACGAGTGAAATCATACAGTATTTGTCTTTCTCTGTCTGACTTATCTTGCTTAACATAACTCTGAAGGTCCATCCATGTTGTTGCAAATGGCACGATTTTGTCCTTTTTTTATGGCTGAGTGGTATCACACTGCATATATATACCACATCTTTATCCATTCATCCATTGATGGGTACTTGAGTTGCTTCCATGTCTTGGCTATTGTGAATAATGCTGCTATGAACATCGAGGTGCATAAATCTTTTTGAATGATTGATTTCATATTCTTTGGATAAATACCCAGCAGCAGAATAGCCAGATCACATGGTATTTCTATTTTTAGTTTTTTGAGAAATCTCCTTACTGTTTTCCATAGTGGCTGCTCCAGTTTGCATTCCCACTAGCAGTGTATGAGAGTTCCCTTTTCTCCACACCCGCTCCAACATTTGTTATTTCTTGTCCTGTTAATTATAGTGATTCTGATGGGTGTGAGGTGATATCTCATTGTAGTTTTTTTTGTTTTTTGTGGTTTTTTTTAGATTTTTATTTTTTTCCTTTTTCTCCCCAAAGCCCCCCGGTACATAGTTGTATATTCTTCGTTGTGGATCCTTCTAGCTGTGGCGCTTGGGATGCCACCCCAGCATGGCCTGATGAGCAGTGCCACGTCCGTGCCCAGGACTCGAACCAACGAAACACTGGGCCGCCTGCAGCAGAGCACGCAAACCCAACCACTTGGACACGGGGCCAGCCCCTCATTGTAGTTTTGATTTGCATTTCCCTAACAATTAGCGATGTTGAACATTTGAAAATCTTATTTTCGACTGGGCTCAGACCAAAGAAAGCAGCTCTCAGAGAGGACAGCGTCTGTCTCTTGGAAATGTTCCTGGCATTTCTCTTTGGTCTCCCATTCTCTTGGCCAAAAGTTTAACATATTCTGCAGCTTCTTCCTTATTTTCCTTACTAAGCTGTTTCTTCAGAGCAATATACTAGTGTTAATAACAGGACACTGAATCTTGAGCTCTCAGATTCCGGGTTTCTTACCGTCTTTGAACAGGGACTGCCTCACAGCATATTGGTGGACATCGTCTCTCTAGAGAGATTGAAAACTGTGCAGATTCTGCGAGCTCTTTCAGGCCTAGGCGATGGGGCATAACAGCATCAGTCATTCCAGGAATATCCTTCTCTCTGGTTTTACAATAACCAAGTGAAGAACTCTCAAATTCACACCCACAATGCAACGCCGGATAGAACAGACTTGCACCTTCCTCCTCCAATTCTCCTCGGTCTATCACAGGAAAGGCCCCTGCTCAGTAGCAGATGAACATGGCCAAGGGTCCAGACACACTGGGTCAGAGGGAAACCTTGTTTGTCATTCTCACCACATAACCCTTCCATCCTTCGCTCAGAGCATCAGCAGCAACTTCTGTGGCCATGAGCTTCCTGACAAAGGTGGGAAGTTTTTGTTCATCACCCATTTCAGTGAGTCTCTGGCAGTTAGTGACTGGGAAGATCTGCATCTTCATCCTGAAGCAGCTGCTTTTCCTGAGAGGCTGTGAGACAGACAGAGCCAATCTTATATGTCTAAGTGTGTACTGGGCATCTTTACTTGCATATAAAAAAGGAACGCATCTTACCTTTCTCTTATGAGCCTCCTTCCCAACTTTGCTGTCTCACGTGGCCCCAAACTACTGCTGGACATACAGACTTGAAACACTTACAGTCAATTTGGACTTTTTTTGGTTTTTTACCTTTACACCTTTTCTAAAGAAGGTTAATCAAAACACATTTGACGCCAAACACACCATGATATTGTTCTTTTGCCTTTTTTTCAAAGTTGATAGAGATAATATTTCATTGTTATTTTTTTTCTTTTACAAAATGTTCCCTAAGTTCTGAGTTCATAGTTAGAGAAAAAAGTGTTTATAACAATAAACTGTCATGTACCACTTTCTAGTCAATGAAAGCTATACTGTAAAATGTTTCTTTGATTACTTAATATACAAATAAACTCCCTTATTTACCTTTCCAAAAGGAAGTGTTCTTGGCAAGCCTCTTTTCTTGACCTCTTCATGGAACAGCATTTTGTGAGTACGTGGGCGCTCTGGAGAGGGCCAGCCCTTGCTGTGACTGTTTCTTCCAGCCACCCATCTTCCTGGTCACCTCCAGCCCCGTCTATGGAAATTTCTGTGCAAGTTTACTATATTGCCTTTTCACATGACCCATATAACCATCGAAATTTTCCCTCTCAGTAGCCAACTAGGTAGAAAAAAAATCATCTGTGATTGTAATTTTAATGAAGCAGAATTTACATTGTTTCCGGGCTGTCTGCCAATTTGCTATTTAGGAAAGTTAACCCAGATGCAGCTTAATCAGTTTTGTCTTTTTTTTATTAATCACCAAAAATTCTCTTGTCAAGATCAGATGAAGGGTAATAATATACCCTTAATGGTTTTGCCCACCAGACAGGAATCAGTCCCTAACTTCAGTGACTAGGAACCAGCTAGCATTTACCGGAAGCCCTAATGGTCACTTCTCTGCTCCTGCCCATGGTCAGCTGCAGTCACACTGTCTCCTCTCCTCTCCGCTGTCTGACTTGCTTCTGTTGGCATCAGCCTATCTGTCAGTAGCTAAGGTGTGACCTCTTGACCGAATAGCTTGGGAAGCAAAATCTGAACTCATTGTAATAGGTCTTCCATAAAGCCATAAAATTTTTCATTATGTTAAAAATGTCTTATGAATAGATTTGAATTTTACACTTTCACAGAACTTTGGGATCTCAACTTATGTTTCACAATTTACATAGCTGATTCCTATAGCCATCACATTTTATCTTCTGTCTTACTTCTGTCGTTAAAATGCGTGTGTGTATGCAAACCACTAGACCATTGTGATATCATACTGGGATACCTGACGTTTGTGGGAGGCAGGGTGAGATTGTGGCCCGGCCCCTAGGTTTCCACCTAAAAGAAAGACTATCGTGGCACTGATAAGTCTAGTATGTAGTGTAAAATCAAGAGGCAGAATAGCTCATCTCAGTCCCAAACATGTTGATTATTTTTCTGTAAAAGAATAAATAAACCTTAAGTGCCCATTTCATGTCCTCTAACAAAATGTAAACGGCCAGACTCATTCCGTGTTCCATTCTTCACCACCAACCCCTCCTCTCAGTAGACAATTACATGACGTGTGCGTCCTGGATCTGTTAGCCCTCGCATTCCTTCCTTGCCCCGCTCCTGCTCCGCTCTGTATCAAGTGGCACTAATTTCTGTAGCTGTGGTTCCCATACTTAGCTGACTTCAGACTGGATTGTGGAGGGGGTGGTGGGGAGGAATAAGCCAGGGTATGTGTATTCTTCCTTCCCTGCCAGCAGCTTTATGAATCCAGCTCTTGGCAGGCAGGTCAGCTATGGTTCCAGCTTCCACTAGTGCTGGGAACACTGCCTTTGTCCTTTATCCCTTCAGTCGTGGGGGAGGGGGGCTTCCTGCTGTTGTCAATCTTTGGATTGCCCCAATGTCCCCTGTTTGGTGGCTCAGCTCTTTCATCACCCACGGAATCAATTTTCTTCATTAAAGTCTCTTTTACTCCTCAGGTGGTTTCTGTTCCCTGGCTAGACTCTCATGATACACATAATTTCCTCACTACATATGAAATAACCTTTCAGACTTTTGTTTTTCTTAATCTCTGTAAAGACTGGAAATTTTTCCGTCACCCACAGAAGGCAAAGCCAAAAATATAACTGCCAAAGGGGAAGCCCAAGAATGTGCAAATTTTTAATTCCCTCGGATACATCTGCTGACTTGCTCTATTTAGAATATAATATATTTATTTAAAATAAATATTTCCCCATCAAAGATGGTTGTAGTAAAGGAATCTCTGTTTTAATGAAGATCAAGAAGTTGAAATATTGCTGTTGACCTAATTATACCATTTCTCTGGTTAAACTTTCCTGATTGTTAGAATTTTTAAAAATAAACTTTTACAAAGAGAATTATTTCAGTAGTTTGTGGAAGAGGAAACACGAAGCAACATATAACATTTTGCATTATTTTTCTCTGGTTAACTGATACAAAATATGGAACTAATGATAATAAAACTAGTTTCCAAGGGTTCTCACTTAGCTTCAAACTGAAGCAATGACTTCGAGTAGAGCCCTTTCAACTTTGTTGTACGTGATATTAAATATTGACTTTCAGTGCATTGCATCTTGATGTTTTTCATCTGTCTGTTTTTCAGTGTGAGATGCCAGAAATATAAAATAAGCAAGAACAATGGGAGTGTGTGTGTATGTGTCACACTTTCTGTTTCTTGCTGTATATTCCCCCTGAAACAAATAGTGAGAGTTCCAAGGAGAAGGAGGCACTGATCAGGAAGCCTTAGCAAGGACAGTGTAATAAAGTAATTTGAATCTGAAATAACTTTTATAACTGTTTAAAATTTCCATTCCCCTTTTTCCTTTATTTCTAAAACAAAAACTGTAAACTCAGTTTGTTAATTGTCACACTGCTTTTATCAATAATGAAACTACATGCCATGGACCAAATGTCGGCCACGGGCTAAATGTTTTGCTTGCCTATTTCTAATCTTTATTATAATTCATCCACTTAGACATCTTTATTCTCATTTTACAGATGGAAAAACTGAGACTCAGATGTCAATTAATCACTCAATATTATACAGACTTTAAGTGGCAAAGCCAGGATGCGAGACAAGGTAATACTCTTTTCATTTCACTAAATTACTTCTCTATGAAAGAAGAGAAAATGGAAAACATTTTTTTAACCATTTCTTTGTGAATATGACTCTGTTAGGAGATTTTTGAGAACTTAAAGTTGAAAATATTGACCTTACTCAATGGAGCTTACAATTTATTTTAATAAATAAATTGTCCCAGATCATAAATAGTAACAGGATAAATAGCAGTTCAGACTAATGACCACGGACATGTTCGAGTGGGGGGGATTAAAGAAATAATCTCTAGAGTCGTGGGATGTTGTTAATCAGGGATGTTTCCTTCGAACAATTAAATTAATAAAGATCCAAAAGAAAACAGAAGGCACAAAGTGCTGAAAGAGAGAGTGAGGTGATTGGTTTGATCAAACCAAGTTAATAAATAAAGAGTAAAAGATAAATGGGATGTAAGATAGATAAGTTTTAAAAACTAAACAGATCTAGCCAGGGCAATTAGGTAAGAAAATGACATAAAAGTCATCCAGATTGAAAAGAACAAAATACTTAGGAATAATCTTAACAAAAGAAGTAAAAAAGTTACACTCTGAAAACTGTAAAATATTGTTGAAAGAAGCTTAAGAAGGCCTAAATAAATGGAATGATACCCCACATTCATGGATCAGAAGACAATATTGTTAAAATGACAATACTCTTGAAATTGATCTGCAAACTCAGTGCGATCCCTATCAAAATCCAGCTGGCATCTTTGAAGAAATTGACAAGCTGATTCTAAAATTCTTATGGAAATGCAAGGGATCTAGAATAAGCAAAAAATCTTGATAAAGGAGAACAAAGTTGGAGAATTATTTACTGACTTCAAAACTTACTACAAAGCTACAGTAATCAAAACTGTGTGGTACTGGCACAAGGATAGACATATTGATCAATGGAATAGAATTAGCAGTTCAGAAATAAACCCTCATATTTATGGTCAATTGATTTTTGACAAGGTCCCAAGACAATTTAATGGAGACAGAATGTTCTTTCAACAAATAGTGTTGGATAACTGGTCACAAAGACCACCTCTATTATCTTTCTCTTTGCCTGGTTTACACATTTCTCATACCTGTCTTGTGTCTGTAAGCGTTTGATTTTTCAACCTTGATTTAGTCCAACCACTCACCCGATCCTGAATTCTGCCTACCATTTCCCTGTGAAGAGGTTTTAGCATGCTTGAGTATGTCTTACAGCAAAGGATCTCCCTTACATTGAGCTTCATTACTTAAACCAGCAGTTCTTTACAGGAAGAATTTTTAAATTATGTGATTATTTTTATTTTTCATAACAGTTGGGGGATGATGCTGTTATTTAGAGGGTGTGGGTGGGCAGAGATGCTAGATGTCCCACCGTGCATATGTCAGTTCTGTACAATAGAGAATTGTGGCAGATGACTTTCAAATACCCCATCAGCATTTGTGTAGAGGAAGAAATGATTTACAATTCTTTGAGAATCTAGAAAATAATTTTACATATCACAACAAAGTTTCTTTCTTCATAGTTATAAACTAAAATTTCTAGGAATGCACTACGGGTTAAATCAAGGGAATATTGCACTATGTTTTCTGAGCATTGTTCACCATTTCACAAAATCACATCAGCAAAACAATGCCACTCATTATAATTGAGTTGCCAAGATAACATACCAGTGTGAGCCAGCACACAGAGCTGCCACATGCAAATATATAACAAAGGAGAACTGAGACTCTTTTTAACAGACTTAGAATTAAATATTATTAAATTAGTGAAGATACACAAGATGTAGGGATCTCATTGAATTTTATTAATAAAGATGGCTTTGTATTGCATATTATTGCCATCACATCTCTTTAAAAATTTTTGTGAATAACAATGATAAGAAATCTAGATTATAAAAGTTACATATTGAAATTGTTTATTTTGGGGGTTGCCTGTTTTTGCCAGCGTACATAGATTCTGTCCCTGTCATAGTTTTTCTGTGGTTTCTTGTATTACTGCTTCTTTTTGTGGTACACCCTCCATCCCCCATAGCTTATCAAAGGATGTGATCTCCTGGGCCTTTCTGAGTATCAGAGACTTATTGTGAGCCTCAACATGTGGAGGAATTCAAAGCAGGAGATATGTTTTCAGAGATACTTTGTCACCATCCCGTCATAACATTGGGAATTATTTTGACATTGCACTTATAAATAAGGCCCAGCTCGTTTGTGCTAATATTATACTTCATCATTTTCTCTGTTTCCAAGTCTGTAATTTGTCTTGGCGTGTTATCCATATTTCAATTAAAATTATTTCCCTCTTTTTCTTGTAGACAAATAAGTCTGGTCTGTTAGGACTTATTTTTATTTTGGTGACCATCTATATGTCCATTCTTTCATCTTCCTGAATTTCTTGTATTCAAGGATTTCTGATCTCAATTTTCTGAAATCCCAACGTATTCATTCTCAACAGGTGCAGGCATCGGTCTGCAACATCAAGTCTTCTGCATGGTCAAGCCTTGCTTGAGCTTCCACATATTGAAACACATAGTCTTTTATTATAAATTACCCTTTTTTATTCTGTTAACAATGCCAGGCTCAGCCATAGTGGAGCCGAGTCTCCTTTGCGGTACTTATTATCAGTTTCTGAACTGAATTGAAATACAAGCATTTCTGAGCTCTGTCTACATCTCCATTCTCTCCCACGTTGCAGCCCAGAGCAGCCTCTGAGGTCTGGCCTAACAGAGCAACCAAGAGAGACTGTCCCCTGGATTTTCTCTTCTGCATGGTGAGATTCCCCATTCCTTTAGCCACTTCTCATGTGACATAGTTTCAACTGTTGAAATATCAATAATGAGATGTTTTCAATTCGATCTCTGCAATGGTTTCAGAATCAATCCCCTAATACTCTCTGATTTTTCCTTAAGTTTCAGTTGAGTTATTTCAATAATATCCTAATTAATGTTTTTACCTTCTGTTTTCTTCTTCTTCCAATTCTACTTCCACAGAAACCAGGTTAACCGCTGAAACACAGGTGTGATCCTGTAACTCTCTTACTCAGACCTTAAATTTATATATATATGTATATAAAATGTATGTACTACATATAAAATATAATGCATATTATATACAAATATATATATTTTACACCTCTTACTGTTTCTTACAGCTTCCTTGAATTAAGTCCAAATTCCTTATTATTTTACTCATGGCTTTCTTAACACTGATCTCAGACAATTTTCCCCATATCATTTCCTTCAATCCCTTAGACACAGGCTTTGCTTATAACACACAGGTGGTTTGCAACTCCCTAAACACACTCATTGATTTCAAACCTTCACACTTTTGTTTAAGAAATTCCATTTTCCTGGAATGACCCCTTCATTTCTGTGGGCATCTTTGATATCCTTCAAATGCACGTTCAATTGTTGCTTCTTTCTTGAACTTTTGCTTGAGCTCCAATCTGAGTGACATCTCCCTCCTCTGAAATCTGAAGCCCCTTTCTACTTCTGAGAGCACTTAGATGACATCACATATATATTGCATATTTTCTATTTCCTGTACAGAAATCCAAGTTCCTTCATGAAGAAACATGGCATAGAATTAAGAACGTGATCTCTGAAGCCAGACCTACTGGGTCCAAATCTGGACTCAAGCACTTACTAGCTATGTGGCTTTGATAATAATAGTACCCTGTCTCTATGGTATACTAAGCATGTCTTTTTATCCTGATGCTTTGACATCTGGGAATTTGCTGACCCTCGAGACTTACCTGCCCGTCCTGGGGCTAGCCAGTTCTTAGAGATAGTAAATGACTAGCCTGTGAGCATGTCTTGCATATGCAAACTAACCAATCCAAAGCCTACACTCTCCCCTACCTCCTCTATCAGCCTCTTAGATTGCAGGCCAATATTGCCCTGTCTCAGTCACCCCAGGGCCAGGCACCAAGAAACTTGGGACAGCACCTACACCCCACAGCCCTCTTAAATCATTTAAACTAGCCAATCTTAAGCCTGCTTAGCCTATCTTGCTTGTTCCTTCCAATGGAAACCACAGTACAGACTCTTGCCCACATGTCCCTTCCACTTCCTTTGTCTCCTGATTGACCCTGGTTCTTCCTTGTGTGGCCCTGCATAGCATGGCATGTCCCCTCCTCTTGGCAATTATGGGTAACAAACCATCTTTTCAATGGCAGTCATCTCCTGATCGTTGGCCTCCCCATAGCTGAACACTAATAAATCCTACATATTAAAATATAGGGGATGTTGGGAGGGCTGAGTGAATTAGTATTTGTCAAATGCATAGATTAATCTCTGACAAACAGTTGGTGCTACATGAGCATTAGCTCTTATTGCGGGCAATGATGGTCGATAAAGCATCTTTGAGTTCTTCCACAATGTGTTGCACTTAGTAAGTTCTGAGTAAATACGTGATTAATGAATTCAGCTCTTCAAATAACTGCTATCCTCTCTAAGAAGTCTCCATTGATGAAGAGCAGGAGCAAGTTCATAAATGGATTAGGAAATACAATAATCAAGAGGAAAACAAGACAATAACTGAAGGGAGACATTAGCATTGGTAATTTGAAGGGGAATTTGAGAGGGAGCAGGGGAGCTGAATAAAGCTGCAATCAGAGAAGTAGGCTGCTATCAAGAGAAGAAATAAGAGCTAACGGGAGATAAAGATCTAAGGGGATGTGGAACATCAGAGAGGGACCCAAAGAGGGAAACTCAAGGAATAGGGAAATCAAATCCAAACTTTTTGTTATTACAGCCTAATTACAAACTCCCTACTCAGAGCATTCAGGTGTGACTTACCCTTCGGCAGACTTTGATACTGACAAAAGCAGGAGAATGAAGAGTAGAGCTGTTCAGTGCATGTGTTTAGGGCTGAAGTAAGAACTGTGTGAAATGATTCCATTTTCACTACATGAATTTTCACTGATGAAAAATTAGCCTTTTGCAGAAACTACAAATTTCATGAGGACTAAAATTGTGTCATTTCTACCACAGAACAGTAGGTTGTCATAGCACAGAAAATAAATACAAGTGGCAAAATTCCATGTCAGTAATACATCCAGAACTCACTAATATTGCCCCTGGCAAAAAATTTGCTGAGCTATATAATGTTAAAGGAAAAAAGAACTCTAGGTAAAATGACAGACTTTCACCTGTGAGAAATCACCTGTCATG
Source organism: Equus quagga (assembly GCF_021613505.1). Classification (NCBI taxonomy): domain Eukaryota; kingdom Metazoa; phylum Chordata; class Mammalia; order Perissodactyla; family Equidae; genus Equus; species Equus quagga. The sequence continues at coordinate 18,138,256 of NC_060268.1, forward strand.
GCAGAGGAAAGAACAACTTAGAAATTTCTAGAAAAGAAAAAGGCAAGGTGATTTTGTTAGGCATATATCACATCTTTCTCACTAAGAGTGAGAATTTTTTCTCACAGTTCTAGAAGAGAAAACAAAAGTCAACTCAGCCAAAGTGTCCTGTATGAAAAAAAAATTCTGTGTCCATAAGCTTGGAAAAGCACAATGTTTCATGTTCAATTTTTTAGGAAATATGACAAATACAAAACAGAACAGATGTTATGTCTCTAAGCAACAGCTGACACGTATTGAAGTTTTGTGAAACCTGCTCAATTTTATTTCTAACTTTTCCTATCATAAAGGAAGGAAGAGAAAAATGTTCAGTTTTTGTTCCCTTGAGTTGTTAGTTAATCCCCTGCTCTTTTTTTTACCACACTACAAGCAAAATACTCACTCTTAGGCTTTCTCAATCCATAATCAAAGGGTCGTTTAAGCACAGTTACTCATTTTATTTAACTGTGTAGCATAATTATTATTTACAGGTTGTGAAGAAATATCTAAAGAAAACTATGCTAGTGCTAAGCATATTATGGTATGGTATAAATGTATTATTGTGTCACCTCTGCAACGCTTTAGGCAAAATTACTGTTTATTTTCAAAAATAAATTTATAGATCACAAAAAGAAAATATACACGGAAAATTTGCGTCCTTTACCTGGCACAACAAATCAATGCTCCAGTCAACAGTTTTGTTCTTTATTTATTAAGATCTAACACAGAACGATGAAATTATTAGACAAAGTAATGAGTCTCTATCAATCTGTCTTTGGTTTTATAAAACCCAGCTTTACTCTGTCAGCCTTGTGAATGCTACTGAATATTAATGGGAATAAAGTTAATTGCTGGGTGGAAAAAGGTCTTACTGAAAGTGAAAAGGAAGCACCTTGTTGAAATCTGTCATTTTTGACAAGCCATAATTTATTTCTACTTAGTGATATGTACCGACAGGTTTCAAACCTCACTCTTATCTTTACCACAAATTCTAATTATTTTCATTTGGGATGTTCTTGGATCCTAAGCCTCTGACCACTTTCATCATTTGAAAACAAATTATTTCGTGAAAGGTAGTTACAGATTCTTAGTGGGAGGAACTTTGCCCAGAGTATAGGGAAGAAGCTGCCTTGAGAACCTCCAGAAGACATGCAAATGTATTTGTTGTATCTCAGTAACCAGGAAGGAGAGGGAAGCAATGACTTTCAGAACAAGAAAGGGTTATCTGTGAACATAACTTGCTGGCACAGCCACATGTTAGTTTAACAATTTCATTCAAAGGAAAGAAATAATGAATAATCACTTAAGGTTCATCCTGATTAGATTGTCACCTGATTGGAAACACAACATTCAGTTGTGTTAAGAATCTTAAGAAGTTTCCGTTAAACTTTAAGCACTTATAACTTTAAAACAATACATATTTTACTTTAAATCAGTAGCCTATCAAATGCAGTACCATTATTCACACAGTAGGGTTTAAGAAATAAACTAACCTTGAAAATAAGCCCTGGCCAGCTTATAAGCTTCTTGTTAGAAAGGACCAAACTAAGATAAGGTGGTGAGTTGAAAACACATTTAATATTGTCTATTCCCCCTTCATAAATCCTTGTAGTTGCTTTTTTATGAGAATCTGCATTTATTGTTGGAAATTTTGGGTGACATATTATTAGCTGAAGGTTCACTGTAATTCTTCATAAATACTAAAGAAAGGACTAGAAAGAGAAGAAACAGCAAGGAAGAAAAGGGGTTGCACTGTGGGATCAACACAGAATTTTGTTTTTAGAAATTAGGCTTTGGGTAATGATTTAGTAAATGGAATCCATCTGTCCTCATGGTCCGGCCACCGATAGTTGGCTGTAGATTCTTCATTATATTTGTAACCTACATTTAATAACATTTCAGGAAGCTGCTCTTTTCCCCTTGGTTGAAAGTAAGTGCCACATGTGACTGGCCAGCAGATTGGGTGGCGTTTATGTTGTTCTTAGTCATCCCAATTTTTCTCCACCACATCCCAGTCACAATGGGGAAAAATGAAAAGCAGCTGCTAACAGCCTCACAACAGTTCTGTAATTACTTTCCTGGGCTGGCATTATATGATTTGACAATGGCCTGGGGATGTAACAAATAAGAAAAACCTTGTCATTCAATTTAAAAGCCTTCCTACCAGGGTAACACACTCCCCACTTCATCAGAATGACAGTACTCAACTCTGACACAGCCAGCGTGTTGAGTGCAGAGCGATGTAACTGCAGCCAGGTGGTGCCAAGCACCAACAGCCAACTTGCTCTCCTATTGACACTGCCATTGAATTGAAAGAGGAATCCAAACTTAGACCAGAGATTCACATCTCAGGTCCAAAAAGCACCAGCCTATTTATTCCAAGAAGAAATGCTAATATATTAGAGTATTTTACAGAAATGGCAATCCTGCTTTGCCAAAGATTTCAAGTTTCCTTGATACTAATATATGCCATTTTCATAGCTTTGCATAATCCAGTTGCATCCTACCTTTCTGAAACAACATTAGGAACTGACTCTGTTGGTCATGGTAGACTAGTTATTATGAAAATCAACCCCAATTATCAGTGAATCAAAACTTTAAAGATTTTTGCCCTCATTCACGTCCTTGTTCAATAGAGTTTGGTGAGTGGTCTTCTACTTTGTGATTCAGAGACTCAGCCTCCTTCCATCCGATGACTCCATCGTCTTCTAGGGCCTCTGAATCTATCACCGTATCTTCACCTTCTGACTGGGGGACAAGGGAAGAGGATGAAATCACAAGGGAAATTTAAGGACACAGCCTGGGAAGTGCAACCCTATTCTATTGAATTTCCACCCTATTCTATTGTCCAGAACTACTCTCATGACCCTACCTAAGATGCACGGGGCTGAGAAGTGTATTCCAGCATTACACTAAAGAAGACATAGTGTCAGTCCCTGCCATGTTGCATTGTGCAATTAGGTGAAGGGCCATTAATCCTTGCATCTAATACCCACTTAAAAGTAACCTATCCAAGACCACTAAATTATCATGTCCCCTAGCATACTGTACAGCTCTTCTCCACTAGTATCAGTGATAAGGCACTGATTTTTTGAAGGCAATTCCTCGTGTTATACTAGTCAGAATTATACTTTAATTGGTAGGATCACTAGAGGAAAAAGAAAAAAAAATTTTCCTTCAGAAGCTCTTGGCCTCATCTTAAGAGCTAAACAAAGCATTCATTCTCTCAACAAGTATTCATTGAGAACTATTCAGTGTCAGGCATTGCTCTTGGTGCTTGAAATGCAGCAGTAAACAAGCAGACAAAAATCCCTGTCCCCATGAACCTTATATTCTAGACGAGGGAGAGAGTAAACAATAAACGTAAGAAATAAGTACGTCCTATGGTATAAATAAGATAGTAAGTACAACACAATGAATACTTAGAGAGAATGGTAGTGGTGGTTAGGATAAGCCTCGTTGAGAAGGTAATAATTATTCAGACTTGAGGGCGTGAGGAACTAGAATGCAAGTACCCAGAGAAGAAGCATTTTAAGCAGAAGGAAAAGTGACTGCAAGAGCCCTAAGGCAAGGACGAAGCTGACATGTTTGATGAACGTTAAGAGGACAGTATGGCAAGTGTGAAGTGAGTGACGGAAAATAGGATGAGAGGAGATCCAAGATTTCAAGGAGCCAGTTCATGTAGAGCCTTATGGGCCACTGGAAGGACATTGGCTTTTACCCTGCATGAGGTGGGGAGGCACTGGAAGGTTTTGAGCATGAAAGAATGTTATAGGACTTAAGTACTTAAGTTTTAACAGCTTTACTCTGACTGCTATGTTGTGAATAAACTGTAGGAGGACAAGAGAAGAAAACGGACCAGTTAGAAGAACATTAATAATTAAGGTGCAAGATGATAGTGGATTTATGAGGATATGTCAGTGGAGATGGAGAAAGTGGTTAGATTCTGCTTATGTTTTGAACCTTCTTTATGTTTTGAACAAAAAACCTTCTTTGTGGATCAGGTATGGCTGTGAGAAGAAGGGAGAAGTCAAGAAAGACTAAGATTTTTGGCACAAGTGACAAAGAATGGGGTTGCCATCATCAGAGATGGAGATGGCTAAAAGTAGGGCAAGTTTGGTGGCAGCATGACTTCAGCTTTGGACATGATGAGGTTGAAAATCTGTTATACACCCAAGTTTATTGAATTGGCAGTTAGACATGTGAGTCTGAAGTACAGGAGAGAGGTCTGCACTGGTGATATAAATTTGGGAGTCACTAGTATATAGGTGGTATTTAAAGCCAAGAGATTCAATGAGATATCAAAGGAAAAGAGGCCCAAGGATGCTCTAGGATGCTCGAATATTAGGAAGTTAAAGAAGAATTACCAGCAAAGAAGACTAGAAGAGGCAACTGGTGAAGTGAAAGGAAATTGAGACTAACGTAGTGTCCTGGAAGGCAAATGTATCTAGGAGACAAGAGTAGCCAATTGTGCCAAATGCAATTGATAGGTCAAGAAAGATGTGGATTGACAATTACCCATTGGATTTAACAATGTGGAGGCTATTGGTAACCATGACAAGAACATTTTGAGTGGAGTCATAGTGAGGTGGAAGCTGGATTGTAGGAGAGGACTTGGGGAAGGGAACGTAGATAAGTCAAAGAGTTTTGCTGCAAAGGGAACAAATCATTTTTTCAGCATCTAGCAGATAAAGTGAACTCAAGAAAAAAGTTCTTTTGAGATGTGCCAAATAACAGTATCTATATATACGTTGATGGGAACCATCTGGTTGGGAGTGAAAATAGGAAAGTGGGGGAGGGGATTTGCTGAAGTAGTGCATTAACTAGTCAAGAGGCAATAGGATCTAGGGTACGAAGTTATGGATAGGCTTTAGATAAGTGCATGGATAATATATCTATGGTAACAGTCAGGAATCAGAAAATGTGGGAGAAGATGCAGGAAAATCTCTGGAAATTCTCAGCAAAGTAGGAAGAAGGAACAAAAGCATAAAAGAATAAGCAAACAAAACAACATTATTTAAGAGTTCTAGAAGAGATACTTCTAATACTTTGAATTTATGTAGGCTATTTTGGGAAAGATATCTTTGAAATTGATTAATATGGTGTTGCATCTGCACCATGAATATTTATGACCCAGCTCTCATGAATTCCATTTTCATGATTATGCTCATTTTTTCATAGTACATGTCCTCCATTCCACTTGGGCTAGTTTCCCAACTAGACTGTTCTTGGTTGAATTATGTCCCCCAGGAAGATTTGTTGACATCCTAACCCTTGATATCTGCAAATATGACTTTGTTTGGAAATAGAGTCTTTGCAAATGTATGTATGAGGTCATACTGGGTTAGGACCTTAAATCCAATGACTGATATCCTTACAAGGAGAAAGAGATTTGGACAGACAGACCCACAGCCGTTTGAAGACAGAGGCAGAAATTGGAGTGAGGTAGCTGTAAATCAAGGAACACCAAGAACTACCAACTACCTGAAGCTAGGTAGAGGCAAGGAATGATTGAACATGAGGGAGCGTGGCCCTGGTGACATCTTGTTTTCAGACTTCTAGCCTAGAGAACTATGAGAGAATAAATTTCTCTTGTTTTAAGGCACTCAATTTATAGTAATTTGCTACATTAGCCATAGGAAAGCACACAATCATGATCATTCCCACCTCCATAATTTTGCTACGCTCTTTCCCTCACATGAAATGCCTTTTCCTTTCCTTGATTCAATTCTTCATATGTATTTACACACATTAATTAAAATTATATATTGAAAGCATTTATGTCAAATGATCTTTCACCAAAAATTGAGATCCATAACAAAGCAGAGAAGGAAAAGTAGGCTACGGCAAGTTGAAATAAATAAAATAAAAAGAATAAAAGAATCTATAGTATTTGTCATCAAAATAATTTCAAGAGCTCACCCCAAGCAAATTCTGAATGTATCTGCCTCCGAGAAAATACAACAAAGTTTTTAGCACTTGAGGAATAGAGAAACTTGCTTAGGAATAAACCAATTGTATTATAGATGTCAGTCATTGCCCTCATTCTTTCTATGCCCCTTCCTAAGGAAATCTCTGTGCATGGCTCTTGCGGAAAGAATGGCCATAGAAAATCATAACTACTCCAGTAAGCCCAACCCACTGGCCAGAGATGATTGAACCAAAATAGATGATTCTTTCATTTAAGACTCTTAAGGTGAGCACTAAATCACTAAGTCAGTTGTGGAAGAAGAGCTGTAATGTCCGTAAAGACAGGTAAAAGTCAGTTCATGCCCAGCCAAGGCCATGTGGCATTTTGTGGGAGCAGAGAGACTATAGGCAAACAAAGAATGCTGGTTTCTAGAGGAAAGTAGGAGAACAAATGAGCTGCAAGAGGCAGAGACCCACTGGCATGAGCCTCCATTAAAGCCAGAGTGGAGAGCCTTGCCCTGGCTTTCAAAACCCGTTTCGTGAATCCTGGTGTTATTGTTTCCCATTCTTAAATTCTCATGAAATTGTCTATTAATTCTTAAACCAAACTCCTCTACTGATCCACCTTCAAATCAAAGACACATTCTTGCAGACAATAGGCTGGCATCCCGTATTTTATGAAGGAGATATGTTTCTGGAAATAGACGTGGGACTGAATGAAGACTATTGTGTGATGAAGATGCATTCCCAACCTCGAACAACAGCAATAAATAATCCTTCCTTTCTCTTAAAACTCTTGAAAATCATGATATTTTTATGTGCATTATTTCTTTTAGCCACTGTTTCACACAATTATTGGTCAGTGCCGCGAGGTCGCTATGATACTAGGTTCCCATAATATTATGGTACCTTTCACGTAACAAAGATATTGTGAATCCCATTTAGTAATTTGCTGACTGCTTTCTAATCTTTACCTTCCTTTACGGATCATTTAGTAATCCTAGACCCCTAGTAAGGGGACTTAAACAACTGTAAAATTTGCATTTTCAAATCTATCCTGATTTTCTTTGTTTATTTGGGACAAGCTCAACTCTATATATTGTGTAACTTTAGTCAAGCATTGTGTGTCAAAATTATTCCCTAGAACAGAAACCAAATGATGGAAAAAGGGCTGACTGTGGAATAAAGAATGCATGATTGAAGGTAGGACTTTTGACCAGGGAGGAAGGAAGAGGTCAGCAAATCGTAGTCTCAAAAGCCAACTATAAAACTGTACAAAATTGTCAAAGCAAATCCGCCAACCTTTTCAAGGCTCTAGAAATCAACCAAAGCAAACAACAAAGAGGTAACCATTTATTTATGAAAAGCTGTTCAAATTTCAGGTGAAAACAGCGGGAGGCAGTGGGCTTCTTGCCTGGGGCTGTTTCCATCTCTCTTCCACCCCTGGTTGTGATGAAGGGGCAGGCTTACAGACCAGCCAGAAATGTAACAGGGGGATCCTGCAAGGGAGAGAGCCACAGTGGGCCTATATATGTTCTCCACACTCCCCGACTGACCGGGGACTGTGTGCACACATGGAGAGACCCTAGAGGGCTCAGAGGAAAATAAATTCTGAGACAGACAGGAAAACTGTCTGAACTTTGAGTGTCCTCTTCAAATCACACACAAATCCATTGGCAGAAGGTAAGTGTTATGGGCTCAAGGTGTTTGAGCACAATCTCTGACAGGTCATTGACTGACCACTAAGCTATGCAAGGTGATTGCTAGGAAGCCAGACTAACAAATAAAAGGAAGAATTAAAAAAATCTCAGCAGAGACATTGGTGGTGGCACATTGCAGAGGAGACAGCTTCTAAAGGATAAATCCAATCAAGTTATTAAAGTAGAAAGAAAGGAAGGGAGGGAGGAGGGGAGAGAGAGAAGGAAGGACAGAAGGAGGGAGTGAGAAAGTGAGGGAGAGAGACTGAAGAAGGGAGGGAGAGAGAAAGAAAAAAAAAAGAACTCAATGAAGAAAATCAGAAAAATCAGAATCCAGAGTTGCTACAATATACTATCTAAAACACCCAATGTTTAACAAAAAAAACGTGCAATACATGCAAAGAAAACCCCAGGTAAATGTGATGCATATTTAGGGGAGAAAAAGAGAAAATAGAAACTGACTTTGAGTGGGCTTATATTTCCAACTTACCAGACAAAGACTTCAAATTAGCTATTATGAATATGTTCAAAGATTGAAGGAAACCATGTACACGTAAGGTAAATATAAATGGTTAAAAGAAAATATGGTGACAGTGATAAATCAGGGATCTCAGCAAAGAAACAGAAACTACTAAAAAGAAGCAAGGAGAAACTCTAGCGATGAAAAGTAAAACAAACAAAACAAAAAATTCACTAGAGGAATTCCACAGCAGATTTCACATGACAGAAGAAATAACCAGAGAACATGAGGATAGATCAACAGAAAAGGCAAATAAACAGAAATTTTTTGAAAGAAGCCAGAGGAAAATAATTTATTATATGTAGGGGAAACAGTATGATTAATAACAGATTTATCATCAGAGACAATAGATGTGGGTAAATATAGAAGATCATAAAATATTTTTTCTTTTTTCTTCAGTTACTGTCTTTAAAAAACATAAGATTATATATAAAACAAGAACAAATGATGCCAAACACACTCAGTTTAAAAGAATACAATGGAACCTCATCGCCTGGGAGTCTTCATTGCAGTTTGTAGTGTGCTTAAAAGCACCCGTTAACTGAGAGAAAACAACACTCAGAAGACAGGAAAACATACAAATAGTTTTTATGTATATATGTATTTAATATGTATATAATAGTTTTATATGTATTATACATGCAGTATTTTACACATTTTGTTTTGGAAAATATTTCAGAGAGAGCTTCGCTTGTTGCTCAACATGTGTAGAGGCAATTGGAATTACAATTACATTCTTTTTCACCTATGATTTGGTAAGGATGATAAAAAAACCTCGAAGATGGTTGAGGTTTCACCTCTAAATCTTTGGCAACAGTGTGAATCTAAGTCCGCTTCTCACACCTCTGGGACTGAGACAGTATCATCGGTACACGGCTGATTGAGTTTGAGGTAGTTCCCTAGAAATCAAGGTGAGTGGGGATTTTTTCCGTAGCCGTCTGTGGTAGTTTCCACTTAAAAATAGCTCATTCTTACATCAACACACAGCAATAGTTTTCAGCAGTTCTTTCCCCGGTTTGAAAGCTTTCCATGGTTTCCCGTAGAACTTTTTTAGTCTATCAGACAGGCTCTCTGTGATCTGAATTTAACCATGTTTTTCACTCATTTCCAAAATACTTACAAGCTAGTCTATTCACAGCGGAACATTTTAACTGAGAAAATTATTGCCAAAGATAGAGATGAAAAACAGACAAGAAAGGCAAAGGGAGGCAAAGACATAAAGAAGATTGAAATAGACAAAAACAAACCAATCACCACCACCACAAAAACCAGGAAGACCCAGAAAGAAATACAGAGTTGACGAGAAGATGAAGTGACAAGGTGTCGCTTGTCTTGGGTACTCCATCCTTTGTAACCTATTATTATGAGAGTTAAGTCAAACACACCAACCAGAGTAAATAGAACCTTGAATCCTGTGAATTAGAGACCTCCCCCCAAAAAAACATCTCCACTACTGCCCTAACCTGTATTTAAGAAGTGCATCTCAGACCAGTTAAAAGATTATATCACTTGAGAAGATATCAGCGATAGATTTGGGGTTTGAATAGGTTTAGTTGGGGAAAATGTGACATAATTAAATAGACTCCTGAATTCCTGATATACAGTAGGATCTGAGGGACATAATTAGTCCTTTTCCTGACATTTGGGTGACATGGTCAGAGGAGGGTTATATTTGCCTCTCCATTGACTGTGATCCTTTCCACCATTTTCTATGGAGTATAGAAGATGAATCAGAGAAGAGACCCTTTATTAGAATCCTTCGAAGCATCCTCACCCCTTTGCTCTTTTGGCTTCAAATATTTATTTGCTGCTTAAATCAGTAGGCCCAGTTTTACATTCTGGACTTACCTCACATCAATCTCATGGATGGGCCTCGCTTTATTTTCTAAAACTGACAGTTAAGGCTACTTTGTTTTCTGTAACACCACTCCTAGCAGGCAGTTGGATAACTATGTGTGTTGCTTGTTATCTTTTAATCCTGACCTTATTCTCGGAGTATCTATATTAAAGATTCTCGGTCCACATTCTTAGTTCTCAGCCTAGAGGCACTAACCAATTTACTTATAAAAAGATAACCAGCCAAGCCATCTTCAGGAATTGGCCTATCTGATCGATTTATCACCAGCCCTTTTCTCATAGCAGGTTCTGAGGAACGGGGACACAGGAGGGGAAAACGTTGATGGGAGAAAGTGAATGGGAAAGATTGGGAACACGAGTCACAATCTTATGTCTGGTGATGGACGTGTGGAAGATGGTGGTGATGGTGGTGGCAGTGGTGGCCTGGGTGCAGCAGGACGTGATGAGCTGGAAGCCCTAAAAAGCTGTGGGAGTCTTCCAAAAGAAGGGCAAGCCAAAGAAAATCTCATATTTTGTAGTTTTGCTGGGATGACCTTATCAATAAAGTATGATGACAATAATGGCAGTAGGCAGGTGAGTAAACAGTGATTGTAAGCTCAGGTAGGGGGTCACAATACCTCTCACCCCTCATGAAAAGGTTCTTGCACTTTTTTCCCTCTATGAAGTCAGTAAAATTGACCTATTCAGGGCTTTTCTAACTTTAACAAGTGTGATTTAGTCACACTGTTCTGAATTCTTATTCCTTTCCATACATCATCCATCACCTCGGGGAGAAGAAAATAATGGAACAGTTAAATAGGAAAGAGTTTATCCGTAACTACTTCTATTCTCCTCTCATCACCCAAGAACCCACACCCTCCCTCCCTCCCACACAACAGCAACAAAGTGAAGCGGATCTGTGTCCCTGCGCCTCTCTGGGTATGGAGGGCTGGGTTGAGGAAAGCTGATTTTGGGGCAGTTTTTGCCTTTGTTTCTGGGTGTGTGCATTTGTTTCCATAAAAGTTTTGTTTTTCTCTGTGCTGTGAAAGTATCCTAACAGAAGTCATTAAAAATATCTACATGCTAAAGATACCTAACTAATAGTTAACAGCTGTCTTTCTTATTGAGAATATATGCTTTCCTTTGTATCACACTTTAATTTCCTACCCTAAGGCAGATACACACTGACAGACCAAAGGGCAGCCGGGCGGGGAAGGCCTGCCCTGCTGAGGAGCAGTCTTTGTCACCAGCATGACTTAGAATGGCATAGTGCTAGGAAAAAGTTGGCAGAGTTTTAGTTGGCTTTATTATTGTTTTTCAATTCTCTATAGTCAGTGTGATTCCTTACAACCGACCCTCGGGGCAGACCATGGCTCTGTTCCACCCTAGCTTTGCTCTGCCACTGGCATTTAGGAGAATAGACAGGACAAGCATATTGACCCCAAGAAAGTAGACACTTTATACACCTCTATACAAATGAATACATATGCAGACACAGAAAGATAGTTAGGGGCCAGCCCTGTGGCCGAGTGGTTAAGTTTGCGTGCTCCGCTTTGGCAGCCCAACGTTTCACCAGTTTGGATCCTGGGCGAGGACATGGCACCGCGCATCAGGCATACTGAGGTGGCGTCCCACGTAGCACAACCAGAAGGACCTACAACTAGAATATACAACTATATACTGGGGGCTTTGGGGAGAAGAAGAAGGAAAAAACTAAAAGAAGATTGGCAACAGTTGTTAGCTCGGGTGCCAATAAGAAAGAAAAGATAGTTATATTGATATAGGATCTAGAGCCGTATGCCTATAGTTGAATTCTTTTTTAATTGTAACCTTCTGGTTTGCTTCTGAGAAAATATGTAGTGTAAGGACAAATACATATCTTATATCTGTAACCACACAGACTTACATGGTTTAGTCCACAGTTAACAATTCTTATCCCCATATAGACTTGAGAGGGGGAAGGAGGGAGATAAGTAGAAAGATAGGAGTTGGATAAACTAGTCCTAGCTCCTCATATATGTTGTGTCATTGTCACCTCTCGGTGCCTCATTTTCCTCAGCAGCAAACTGAGGATACTAGCAGTGCCTGCCTCATAGAGTTCCTGGAGAATTCACTGAAACGATGCACAAGGGCTTCATCTAGCATAAGTCCCTGTCCAATAATCATTAGCTATTGTTACATGAAATACCCTTTTATTGCAGTGAATTGGTTGTTTTTATACGCTCCATTTCTCTTTTGCCAAATTTCCTGACGGTTGCATATTCATCAGGCGGAGGAGGGAAAGGTACAAACGTTCCTCCGCGCCATCAGACTCACACTTGGGCATCTACATGCATGCTAACTCCGCGGGGTACCTTGGTACAGTACACCACTGTTGCTAATATAAGGCATTTCTGTGGGCCACACACTACGCTAAGTGTTTTGCAAATATCGACTAATTCAATCCTCCCAACAACCTTATGAGGATGAGGAGACAGATGAAGAAACTGAAACCTAGGCACAAGCGTTTCACTGGAAAGCGCGCTAACCAGTGACAGAGACAAAGTAAACACAGGCAGTTGGGCAACGCAGTGGTGGTTTTGACCAGCGCTCTACACTGCCCCCTACAGTCCTGCACAGGCACACACCCCTTGGGGACCTGGCTGTTTGCTCCAAATGTGCATGCTTAGACTAAGACACTAATGAGGTCGGGTTAAATCGTTTTGACTACAAGTCGGTTTCACAAACTGAGCAGGTTGTCCTTTTGTCACCTGGGTTACAAGTTGCCGCATTTGTTTGTGAGAAGGACTGCTGAATGCCTCACCACTACAGGAAAAAATCTCAACTCACATTTCATCATTTCCAGGAGTAAGAAGCACCCTTATTGTCAATGAAATATGAGACATTATTTCATTGACTAGATTCTCCCCTTTTTGTCTCAGAACAGCCTGTCATTTTTCTGGTCATCACTGGGCCTTATTCTGAGCCTTTCTTTGGCAAGAATTTCTCCAGATTACATCCCCTCCTTTACACCCCTAGAGAGAAAAACAAAATAAGCGCAAACCCCTCTGTAGTTTTATAAACTCAACTTCAAAGGAAAACCCATCCCCAGAGAGTACAGTAATAAGTAACATCTTACTTTGGGGGTCTATTTGCCTTCTCTAGGCTAGAGCTCTCCTAACATTTCAGTTCAGAGTACATTGCTCCTTTTTATGTTACCGCCTGCATGGCTCCATGCACCTTTAGTGCCAAGAAGCATGAGAAGATTTTATAACAAGAATAATTGTAATGGGATTTAATCATGTTGTTGACAGCAAAGGGCCAGCAACCTTAATGATAATGTTGCAACAGAGAGCCCCGGAAATGATATAAGTAGGTAAAATACTGTAAATTGAAGGTGCCTTATGCCTGTAATACACACTTTAATAGCCATTAGAAGCCAGGCACTGGAAAAATATGTTCAGCACCCTTAAGGCATTAAACATTAAGCAAACCTCTGACAAAAATCCAAAACCCCAAAGGATGCCATCATGTTAAAACCCCATCTGTTATAAATCGGAATTACAATGCATCAAGTACAATCTAAGAAATCAGCAGTGAAACAAAGGAAAAATTACAATTTACAAATTACTAGGTCTTTCAAATTTTGAACAAATAAACTTCATGACACATTATTTTGCCTTTCTAGATGGTGTAGATGGACTGGTATCCTGAGTTTAGATGGCAAAATATATGTCCATATACACTTATATATATGATCTTTTGGCAAGTGCTTTAGGTGACTAACAGTCTGGTATGAGCCAAATAGCAGGTTGATCTGGAAGGTATCACTTTTAGGTTTTCTACATATTCTTTAAGGGCTAATCTGTGCATTAAACAATAATGACACTGTTTATTCCAAATCTTTCTGAAGAATATTGCAAATGTTAATTCATCAGCCTCCACAATACCCTTTTGAAATAACATGAAAAATAATATTCGTAACACTTTGGGTTACATAATATTTTTTATCTGAAAATCCTTGAAGGCATCATAAACATTAATAACGTGAACAAAAGCCCTAATAATACTAGCTGGGTCTCAAACAGAAAAGATTCCTAACCTCATTTTGTAGATGCTGAGATTTAGTCACAAATAGGCTAGGAAAATTGCCTCAGACTACAGAAGCAGCACCAGCTGAGCCGGCAGGAGAAATCAATGCTTTTTGATTCTCATGTCCCCATTCCAGACACTGTATCTTTTCCTATGGAAGCAAGAGGCATTCGATCTTTACTCTTTAATGTAACATTTTGCATTCCCGAAACTATTTAAAACTATCTAGAACTCTCCTCCTTGTCCACATCAGTTATCCCCAGTATCAGAAACTTCTTGGAGATTCACTTCAGATGTTTATTTTAGGTGTAAATACAAATGTTGTAATGCCGACGTTTCACGTTCCCAATCATGCCTGCGTGTACTAGATCTTGTAAATGCTTTAACTTTGACAAGATTAAGAATGGTTTGGTCCTCTTTCACCACACCTAGACTTGGAGCCTTTCTTGGGTATGTCTTTACATGCTCCATTTCTCTTTCGCCAAATTTCCTCACACTTGCATATTCATCAGGCCGGGGAGGGAAAGGTACAAACATTCTTTTGTGCTAACAACTTGAAATTTTCAACATTTGAAATTTGCTAAAGCAACCCCCCCACCCCCGCAACACACACACACAAATCCAATTCATTAGACGATGTCACTAAGTAAGAATTTGTTCCTACAAATTGTTGGTACATATTTACCTTAAACTTGATTTGTGTTAAATCCAACTTGTACTCTGAGTGTCTAATCTCTTTTAGAGCAGATAAAAATCTACTCAAAGCTACCTAACTAGTTTCTTCTCCAGTTATAGATCTGGATGCCGTGTAGGGTTTCTCCCTTTGAGCTGCTTTCGCGAAATGATGTGGTGCTTTTCAGCTTTACTTTGGGACGAAAGTGACGCTTTGCTTCCCTCTCATATCACCTTTGCCAGCCAGCTAGCATCTGTGCTGCATGTGAACTTTCTACAGAATCTCCCAAACAAGGTGAAAAAAAAATCATTAGTAGTCCAGATTTCAATCTTCTGCACAGCTCAGGTAACAATAAATGAGTAATTTGCCGCCCTTCGCTTTGGCAAGCTGATGCTTAATGATTACCCAGGGACAGGATAATGGTACCATAGTGATTACACTATGTTTTTCTAACCACTTTCAAGGCCTTTGCTTTCAGACCTGCCCTAATGAAAAGAAAGCTCTGAAATTGGGCCAGGTCTTTATTAAAAATGTTCTGACAGGCTCTGCTTAGATAAAATGTATTCACTTCTCCGATTTGAGCCTGCTTCAGAGGATTTGGAAGGCATGGGCTCCAGAGTAGATAGCCTGAACACTTTCATAATGAGGAAACGAGGTGTTGGTTAATCCCATAAGCCACCGGCAAGATTTATTTAAAGAAGATACAGTGATAACCCATCTCTAGACAGTGAACTGGCTCAGGGAGAGCTATACAGGACAAGGAGACAGACGATCCTAAGAATCTGATCTTTGTTTATGTCTGAGTTACTGTGTGATTTTATGAAAGTTAATCAATATTTCTGAGTTTCATGGTCACTGTCGGCGGTCAGCACAGGTGTCCATCATCTATGTTATATCTCGAAGAGATTGGTAGGTGATAATGATAGATATATGGGAATACAGTGAGAGTTACTATTGACAGGAACCGCTGTCTGTACATGCAGTTGTGTCTATAACTGGTGCCTTTTAGATTTTTATATGCAAGAAAACATATTGGCAGCATTTAATCGGCCACCAGTCCATCTTGCACCTGCTGCTGGAGCTATCTTTGTGAGGCACAATATTATACAACGTCACTACTGTAATACCTCACCAATGCCCGGTGTTTATCGGAAGATGGTTTACTTGATAACCACCCGGGGAAATTTAAAAATGCAGAATGTGATTCCTGCTCCCCTTCTGATTCAGTGTGATGTGTGAGGTGGGGGGGGGGGGGGGGGGCAGGAAGGGGGGGGGGAAAAAAATATATACATATTTTTAAAATACACTTTATTTTTTATTATTTTTTTGAGGAAGATTATCCCTGAGCTAACTACTGCCAATCCTCCTCTTTTTGCTGAGGAAGACTGGCCCTGAGCTAACATCCGTGCTCATCTTCCTCTACTTTATATGTGGGACGCCTGCCACAGCATGGCTTGATAAGCAGTGTGTAGGTCCACACCCAGGATCTGAACCGGCAAACCCCGGGCCGCCAAAGAAGAATGTGTGAACTTAACCACTGCGCCATTGGGCCAGCCCCAAATCTATATTTTTAAATAATCTTCCTCAGGCTGTCTGGGTAGATCAGGTTTGGAAGCCATTGGCTGCTGTAAACTTCCTAAACTCTTTGGGGAACCAAAGATCTTTCACTGGAGGAAGCTGGGAAACTATTCCAAGAGTCCGGCTGAGCGAGAAGAACACAGAAATGCAAAAATATCTGGGACAAAGCAGATAGGGGGAGGGCTGGCTGTTACTCCAGATTTTGGATTAGGCGCTAGAGGGATAAAAACCAAAGTAGGGGGTGTACAATGAAGTACAGACCTATTTGAGGGGTGTACTAGAGTGTGAATGTATGGGGAAAGTGATGAGTTCAATGTGCGCTGAGTTTGGGGTGTATACAAAAGAAGCAGCTGGCAATAATTAATAGTTGGTAGGAATTACAAATCTGAAGCTCAGGGAAAGAGTTATTGGGTAAGTCTAGGTAAGAGTTATTGCTTTGGGAGTGGGCAGTCACGGGCATGGATAAGATGCCCCAAGGGACGCAGATACCTGAGAACTGAACTTTGAGGAACTCTAACATTAAGGGCAGCCAGGGGACGGGGAGTGGAGGAAGAGATGACTAAAAACAAGTGGTTAGAGAGTTAGAAGAGAGCTACCCCAGAAGCTTGGGGGTGGAGTTGACAATGTCCTGTGTCCTAGAGGGCCCAAGGAGGATGAGAACTGAAAAGCCTACACTGGGTTTGATGGAAGCCAGTTTATTGATGTGTGTTGGCAGATATGTTGCTACAACACTCTGGGAGTGAATGGGGCTGGAGGAAATTTAAATTCTAATCTTCTCTTTAAAGCAGCTTGGTTGTGAGGGGAAGAAAGGAATGTAGTAGTAGTTAAAGGTCCAAAGGTGTGATTTTTAAGGTGGAAGAGATTTGAGCATGTTTATGTGCTAAGGAAAAAGAGCAACTGAGAGGGGAGGATTGAGGATAAAGAGGAGAAGAGAAAACTGATGAAATGAGGTTGTCAAGGAGATGAGAGAGAGGGGATTCAGAGCACAGGTATGTATTTGGTGATAGAAAGCAAGAGAAATGTCCTTCCTCTGAGGCTCAAGGGAGGCTAGTGGTGTAGATGGCATTTTTATCTCGGGTGGTTTGGTAAGGATGACTGGGAGAAGGTTGCGTGGGGCCTTGAGAACAGCAGCGAAATTTCTCTGCAAATTGAGGGAACAAGGTCATGAGATTCTAGGCCACATTAATAAACCACTTGCAATTAAAGACTCTGAAAATGCAACAACACAGATCTCATACACTGTGTGATTTTCCCTCATAGTTCTCAGCAGAGTAGACACAATAGATTCAGAGTTGGTTTTTTCAAGGAGGATAAGACAAAACAATAAGAACTAGAAGGATGGTGAAAAGGTAGAAGGTTGGAAATTATGATTCTGAGCATTAGACTGGAAGTGTAAGTCGTATCAAGGGAGAACAGTGGTGAAAGTCCTTGGAGTTTAGGAGTTAAAGGAACTGGGAGGTGAGACGTGAGTTTGTGTGATGTAAGGCCTAAAATAAAGGCTGAGTATGATGTGCTGCCTTGACATCTGATGAAATGGGAAGGGCCTCAAATGGCCCAATCACAAGCTCCCCTCCCTACTCTGCTTTCAGAGGTAAGACCCCCTAGCCATCAATCCTCCTTATCATGGGGACTAGGTACAGTTCCTGCTTATCCCCCAGTAGCGGGTTTCAGTTTCCTGCCATCCCACAGAATTATCCAAACAAGCCAATCATCCTCCCCTGTGAACCAGGGGGGACCAGCTTCTTGGTACTATAAAGACTGCCTCCCACTGCCCCTGGTTGTTCATTGTGTTCCCAAGCACAAGCCGATGTGGCCCTGCATGGCGTGTGGCGTCCTCGTCTCCTGGGCTGTGAGTATCATGAATATCACGTGAGCTTTGGGTGTCACATGTTGGCTGTCTTCATAACTGTAGGGCGGGACTCCCTCCCTCACCAACAGGGTGAATATGAGGTGATTAAAACAGTTGGGTGTGTTGTTCTCCTTGATATTGATGTTGCCCAGCATGGTCAGGACTCGGGTAAGAGGAAAATTAAGAGCAAAGGGCCAAAGCTCTAATAAATGTTGGGAAGCAGTTTTGAGATGGGTAGAGCCTTAGAGATAAGAGCAAACAGAGAGAATATCCAGAAAACGTGAACCATGTGCCTGGGGTCTAAGCTGTCAGAAACTGCTGACCCTCCTGATCTTGAAGCTGAGCCACGTGGGAGTTGTAGGAGGCAGGAAAGAAAGGACCCCTGTCTCCAGAGACAATTCTATGCCAGATGTTATACTGGGCACTAATCATGATACTTCATTGAATTCTTCCTCAAGCCAAATAAGATGGGTATTATTATCTCCTTTTTCGGAGGTGGGAGCCGAGGCCCAGAGAGACAGGGAAACCTGGCCAAGTTCTCACAGAGAGACGAAGGCTAGACAGAACGCTTGTCTCCTCAGTCCCACTGTTGTACTACCGAGACTCCTTCAGTTCCCACCATTGAATATTTTATTTTGGGATTGTATTATATTCAAAACTCTATTTTAGACACTGAGGATACAGGACAGCAGTGGATACAAGAGTTCCCTGCTTTGAAAGAACTTACAATATTATGGGAAATTTTATCATAGTCATTCCTCCAGGAGAAGCAACAACTTATGCCCGAAGAAACTTTTTAAATTGGTCAGGTGAGGTTTGTCTTCACCGCACACTGGATTATAAATTATTTTCAAACCTAGTGCAATCCTTTTGCCAAACATAAGAAGAGGGATCACTTTCACCAGGGAATGTAGAAGCGTCTATATTTAGTCACCCTTTTGTTTTTGGATCGTGCACCAGCTCATACAGCTTAAAGCTGTGTCTGTTTCTCTTATAAGCACCTTAGCTACAGGCATTGTACGTGGTTCTTTAAGAGACTTATGATTTTTTATTATCTCTTTGTGACAGTTTTCTCAGAGTTATGCAAATGGTATGCCAAGTGTAGTAGACTGAAATTTCTTCTATTTTATCTCTGTCCAAATAGAAGTGGTCTCATCTGCATATAACAGTTCCCTTTGCAACTCAGTTGTAGTAGAAAATTGGAAGTCGTTTGTATTTGCATTTCCTGGGGATACAGACAAGAGCAGATGCCAATAATGGATGTCATAATTTGCTGCCTTCTCTTTGCTGCCTATAAATCTTTGAATATTTTTCCTACAATAGCAAGTAAAGAGATTCAGCGAGCATAATGGGGAGAGAGGAGATGTAAATCTCAGCAGTGGTGGTGGATTCCAGCTATGAATATTTCAGAAACAAGACACTCTCTTTAAATGAAACACTAATGGTTTTTAAGACACTGATCGCCCTGATGTGCTTTTGATTTCATTTTAATAACCCAAAGCTCCTGACTGCATGACACTAGATCCTGGTTGGGAGATTCTAAAGGAGGTCTTTGCTCCTCTTCTAACTTCAAATGCTGGCCTTACTGTGGTGTCAATTCTTGATTACCTACACACTACACCAGAGATACACAGCGATGTACAATTCAAAATTTATGTAATTTAAATTTGGTTTTGAAATGGCACTCACACACAAAAACTCTTTCTCTCTTTCTCTGTCACACACACACACGTACAAATATGCACACTCACCCAAACTCACCCCGGAATCCTTAGCCTTGGGTCTTTCCTTCTCTGACCCCCTTTTTAGTAGATTGTGACCCAGCTGAGTGATGGTGATTATCTGAACATTGATGTGAAAGGAACAATTTTACTCAAATGATCAGTCTCAAACATAGAGATTTCAAAAGGTAATGCTATAGATCAAATGTCAATTTTGTATTTTTTCTCACATCTTATATCTTGCAAATAATAAGTTAGGATAATCCAAAATTATTCAGACTCCTCTTTTTCTAACTCATTTTGGCCATTTTCCTACCTATTTTACTTTAAATGTAAACCGTTCTATGCTACATTGTTTCAGAAATTCTGGAGCCCATAACACAACTACCTTACTTACACGATTTTTTTTTTAACATCTGCCAAAGTATACAGCCGTTCTATAAGGTGTCTATTATTACTCTAGTGAGATGTTTAAATACCTTAATTAGTGCAAATGTTGTAAACTAACCCCAGTATACCTCATTAATTAGCTATATGGAGCAATACCACTGCCAGGAAGAATTGGCAGGCTAGTAGCTTAAAGAAAATAATCCAAAAAAAGAAAGAGGGAAAAGAAAAGAAATTAAATAAAAATTAACACCTGGTAGATGAGCTTCCACTGGGTTCAGAAGAATGCTGAAATCAGGTATGTTTGATTCTGACCACAAATCTCCTCCAAAGTTGAACTCAGTGAACTTGTTACCTGAATTACTCTTTGCTCCCTACCATGGCTACCCCATTCTCAGTCTAATGACCTCTTTTCTCTTCCTTACAAGCCAACTGTCATCTTCATGATAAAATCTTTTCGAATTCCTCAGCAAAGAGTTTCTCATTCCTCCCATAGTAGAGCTGTTGGTGCCTGGCCCACCTCCCTTTCAGCAGGCCCGCTGCTACGTGTGTTGGCTGCTAATAGCTCACGTACAGCCTCACTCTTTACCTGAGGGTCACCTCCCACCCACAGGAGCCTCCTCACTCAGAAATGTCTGAAATGTTGTTCTCTGTCCTGGGAGCTGGCTGATACGGGAGACAGAAGGCCAAGATGGGGCAGCTCGGTGTGTCATTCATGCTTGGAGTTCGCCACGGGATCCCTGAGGCTAGACTTCTGCTCCCTCTCTGCCCAGCTTCATTCCTCCCCACCCGCTTCTGCTTTCCTCACTAACTTGAGGTTTCTCCTGAGAGAACTCCCTCATTAAATCATTTGCAGAAGAATCCCTGTCTCTGACTCTGCTTTTAGAAAACCCAGCCTAAGATTGTTGGTACCAGGAACGATCCTAGAAAGTAGTCTCTAAGAATGGGAGACTGGAGTTAGGTCACTCGCCCGCCAGATGGCAACAAAGCCTCCATTACCGTTGGTTGGTAGCGTATTGATCTTCCCGGACCTGCTGTAGCAATGCACCTGCTGAGACTTTTACTTCCGGTGATCTTGGATGGAGTACACATGGACGTAGCTCGTGTGATGTTCCTGATGCTTAAGAGTTTCAGCGTAAATAATAACTATAAGGATTGTAGTATTTGGTAGCTGTTACTAAGTGCCTTTAATGCCTTAGAGAGAGAAAATGACAGACTCAGACTCCATCTCCAGTTTAAAGTAAACCATGCTAACCTTGGCAGTTAAAAAGCCACATGTCTTGTTGCCGAAGTGCAGACAGAGCTGACAACCAGGCACAGGATTTAACGTAAGAGTGGCAGAAATTCAAAGAAGGTTGAATTCATAGCCTAGGCAGTCTGTTATACCCGTCAGAGCCGTGATAGGGATGGGCCCCGTAGAATGGGCTCCCTCATAATAGAGTTCACCTGGCTACTACCATGGCTGACTGACCTGCCAGCCACAAAGACCAGCACTGAACTCCCAATATGGTACTATCCCCCAGACTAACCAGTCACTTGGTGGCAAATTGGTTAAATTGGACCCCTTCTGCCCTGGAAAGAGAAGCCATTTAATCTGACTGTGATTCGCTTGTATTCTGGGTGTGAGCTTGCGTCTCCTATTCATAGTGCCTCAGCCAGCACTGCACTTCAAAGGTCTGACCTGCCAGCATGAAATCCTGTCTAACATTGCTGTGAACCAACACCCACTTTACGGCAAATGAGATGTATTGCTCCTACCACATAGTACACCATTCAGAACCTGACGGAGTGCTGGAATGGCCTCTTGAAGATGCAGCTAAGGCTTGAAGATGACACCCTGTGAGGACATTAGTGATTGCACATTACTGTGTCCCCATCAGGTAGAATACATGGATCCGGTAATCAAGGAGTGCAAGTGGGGGTCACCTCACTCCCATAACTGACAGTGACCCACTTGCAGAATTCGTGCTTCCCAACCCCACATATTTAGACTAGTGGTCTCAAAGAGGAGGAATGCTCCTTAAGGTTTTCACTGAAATTAAAGCTACAGCTGCCATTGGTCACTTTGGGCTGATAGACCAGCAGGACAAAAAAGGAAAGTACCCTACTGGCGGGGTAATTGATCTCTGATAACACGAGGAAGGAAGATGTTGCATCTTGGGGTAGGGAGGAAGATTTTGGGCACGTGAGTGACCCCATGAGCTATCTCTGGGCATTCCCTTGCTCCATTTTAATAGTAAATGAGTGAATTGGTAAATGGGTAAATACAGCAACCACGACCTAGTACAGTCAACATAACCGGGGCTTCAGATCTGTCAGGGATGAAGGTCTGGCCACCTTACCAGGCAAGCCACCTGGATCAACAAAAGTGCTAGCCAAGGTAGAGAGGAATCTAGAATGGGCAGGCAGAGAAGGGAGATGATAAGTACTAGTGCAGTGGGGACTGTCGTTTGTCTCAATAACCCTCCTCATATAAGTTTTTCCAGAAATTCTGACCATCCGAATCCTGGAGAAGTTGTGCCATGATGATGCGAACTTAATGTGAGAAGCAAGTGGGTCTGAGAAGGGTAAATGGTGGAATGCAGTAGACACAGATCCTATTTACTGGGCTAGTGCACCCATCCCCCAGCTGCTGCGAGTGATGACAGCTAACAGCCTACAGCAATTTTCCTGAGAGTTGTCCCTGGCCAAAAGAAGCCTCCTGGTTTTGAAATGCCTGTGACCTTATGCCCTGTCCCCAGGGCCAGCCTGGAGACTGTGACTTATTGATTCAAGGTCTGGACCTCTACCTCAAGGTAGGACAGCTTCATGGTGCCGTTCATGACCCAGAGCTTCTTGAAGAATGAGGCCGAAGCTGAGCTTCTACTGCACTTAGGTCTTTGCCTGGCTTCTTGCTTCCGTCACTTTAGTTTAGGTTTCACTTGAACACCCTCTCTCAATAACTCACTTGCACAAAAATCCTTGTCTCTTAGGCTCTGCTTTTAAGAAACCCAGCCTCAGAAATTCTCTTTTGTGTTCTCATAGCTCCTTCCTTCAGTTTGTTCAAATACCTCTTATCATATCATTTAGTACTTTGCATTTGTCTTCCTTCCTAACTAGGAGCTCCAGAAGGAATTTGTCTCTGGACCTCTATGATGTAAACAATTCCTGACACAAACTACAGAAAGGCATATTGAGTGAACTGATCGAACAACTGAACGAATGAGTCATTGTTGGAGAGTTTGCCAAATCTGGACTAGACTATGCTTTGATTCTTTTCATCTTAATTGGAAAACACATTCAACATACTATGACTGATCAATGGTTTCAATGTATGTAATTCTCAACCAAATGTAATTTCCAAGTAATATTTAGATGTGTCTCCTCTTTGTTTTCAGCTCTATACCTAATGGTGGCGAAATTCAATTGATCAAATTGTGCTGGTCTCAGGAGCTACTGTTGCTCACTCTGTGATGAGAGGAATATCCCACATACTCCTGCAGCATAGAGGAAACCCTCTAGGGTAAATAAATCGTTTTTTACAACTTCTTCTGATGGTAAAATCCCTGTGGGCTTTTTCCCATGGGGAAATCCCATTAGATTTTCTTTTGCTTTATTTAGGAAACAATAGTTCCTACTTCTTCCAAAATGGTTTAGGCATACATATCAAAATGAACAAATAGTTCTAACCAAAGATTTGCAAGTTTTCTTCATTTTTTCTCAGTATAGATTTATAGATGTCTTATCAGAAAAATCTCAGAGACTTTGGTTAGCAGAGCTTGCTGTGTGGGATATTTCCTATTGGCTTCTTCAGATTCACACCTCATTTTCCCACTCTTTTCTGTGACTTAGGAGTCTGACCTGTATGGACTGGATACATAGAATCTTTCAGGTCATTTTACGTGGCGCTTGAGCTGGGAATTTGAATCCCTGAGCTCATCCTTTCCTTTCTCCACTCTGTCTAACAACATTAGGAGCAACCAGTCAATCTCCTCTTATGCTTGTTAGTTTGACAAAAATGTTCCAAAATATCAGACACACAGTCACTCAGATCGTTGAGTCTTACAAGTGGTTATTTAGGAGCCTCCAAATGTGATATTTTGCTTATCTCTGTTTCCAGATCATGCTGTAGATTATCAGTGCTCTCTTTCCTACTGGAAATGAGTCATTCACATCTTTAAATCTAATCAGATTAGAGAGCCAATTCCAGAAACCCCAGAACAAATTCAGAAAACTCACCCTCATAATTCTATTCCTCTAGAACCACTCTAGTACCAAAATCAGTTTTAGTCAGGGTTCCCCAGAATAGCAGAACCAATAGGATAAAGAGAAAAAGAGAGAGAGAGAAAGATAGGGAGACGGAAAGAGAGATTGATTATAAGGAATTGGCTCACAGGATTATGTAGGTTTGTAAGTCTCTGATCTGCAGGGTGAATCAGCAAGCTGGAGATGCAATGGTTTAGTTTTAGTCTGGGTCTGGTCTCATAACCTACAGAGCCGATAGTGTAGTTCTCACCCAAAGGCCAGCAGGCTTGAGACCCAGGAAGAGCTAGTGTTTCAGTTCAAGTCCAAAGGCAGAAAAAAAGCCAATATCCCGGGGTCCTCAAGCTGTCAAAAAGAACTCCTTACTCATGGGAGGGTCAGACTTTGTTCTATTCAGGCCGTCAACTGATTGAATGAAGCCCGTCTGTGTTAGGGAGGGAAATCTGCTTTACTCAGTCTACTGATTTAAATGTTCATCTCATCCAGCAACATCCTCATAGAAACATCCAGAACAATGTTAACCAAATATCTGGGCACCCTGTGGCCCAGTCAAGTTATATAAAATTAACCATCACACCAGACTTTCCCCACATAAATAAGGCCTTAGAAACTGTAAATCCAAGTACTGCCACTCCAACTTATATGTATTTTTGTTGAGTATTTAAGTCTCAATTTGTTTTTTTCTTCTCCCAAAATTAGTCATTATTATCTTTGCTGTTTAATGTAGTCAGTGCCTTTTTAGATTTACGTATTTTTTACCAATTTATTTCTCACCTTTCTTTCATCTCAAGCCTTCTTTACTGATTCAATATCCATTTTCATGAAGAATGTTCATTAGAAATTCCTTCAATGATGGCCTATTGATAGTAAATACAATTCACTTTTATTTGTAAAATGTCTATTCTGATCTCATTCTTAAATGATATTGGGTGAGCACAAAATACTCATTTTTATGAGAATTTAATTTTTTCTCAGCTCATTGAAGAGGGTAATTTGCTGTCTTCCTTTTTTCGTTACTGCTACTGAGAAAGCAGCCATGTCTGATTCTTGATTGTGATCTCTCTCTTCTCTTGGCTCTCACTTGCCTTTGCTGCCTTAGAGACTGCTTAGGATTTATGAGATTTCTTCAATCTGAGGACTGGAGTATTTTATTACTTCTGGAAAATTCTCAGCCATTCTCATAATAGATAGACTCTCCACCATTCTTTCTCTACTCTCCTCTGGAAGTTCTTTCAAATATATGTGGGACTGTCTTATTTTACCTTCATGTCTCTTAACCTCTCTTTTATATTTTTCCATTTCTTGGTCTCTTTGTGTTTCTGTGAATAATTTCTTTAAATTTATCTTTCTATTCACTAACTCTATCTTTAGCCATATCTAACCCTTTTTTTCTTTCAGTGATGAAATTCTTTATTTCTATAAGTTATTTTTATTCTTTTTTTTTTCAAATTTGTCTGGTCCAATTTTTTTCATTAGTAATCAACTTGTATTATGTTCAATAAAAATTAGAGGTAACAAAGCAGTTAACTGGAACCAGATATAAAGAAAATGAACATCCTTAAAGGAAACATATAAGTGCCTTTTAGTTCTTTTAAACAACAATGAATTTATACTGTATGATGCTTTTGTAACTAGCTTTTTTTATAACAGCAAGTTTTGGAGATTTTTTACATATCAGCATTTATAGATCCACCCAATCTGTTTTCCTGCTGTGAAGTATTCTATGTATTTTTCATAGTATTGTATTACTTTCTTAGACTTTTGATTTCTTCCTCTATTTATTTTAAACAGTTTAAACATACTTATTTTTTAGTATATTTCTGAGATCTTATTCTACAGTTTGCTCTTTCTGTGAATGCAAATTTTTGGTGTAGACTTTTTTCCTAGGTCAACTCAACAAGATTCCTCTCATTTCAGTTTGTCAGTAGATGGATTTTTCCCTAGCTACCCTTAGGGCATAGCCCTTTCTGTGTCCTGGCTTTATATATGTGTCTGTGAGGGGAGGGGTTGCCAGTCCAATTTCCTGACTCAAGCAGCCCCAATGCCTTGTTTTTTGGTCCATAACATTGATTAAATTCCTTTGAATAACTGGACTGACTAATATCCCTTAACCCCTCAAGCTGCCAAAGTGTCGGCATCAGTTTACTATTCTGTTTTTCAATTTTCTCCTCGCTTTTAGTCCTTGGGGATTTTACAACTTCTTTGTGAGTTTGGCTATGTATTTTAAACAATGTTTGTTTATGTTGTTATCCCATACTTCCAGATGTTTGCAGTTGATTTTCAGGGTCTCTAATAATCTGTAACGTTGCTAGATATGGAAGTTCTTCACCTTAGAAATATCTGGGTGCCACTCATATTTGTAACTCTCTCCCTAACTCTGGACACCCCTCTTCTTCATGTGTTCTTTTTCATGTGAATGATTTTAAGTAAAGGGAGGCTAATTTAAGTCAGACTTTGACATGGAGTGTGACTTCAGTTTTTGAATTTCAAAGTGAAAGTGAATACACCTAATGTACAATGCCAAGGACATATGTGGCAAATACCTCTACTCTTGCTCATCTACTTTCCCTTCTCTCACATGACAAAAGCTCAAGGGCATTCCATTTTCAATTTCAAGTCCAATATATATTTTACAATTACATTTGAGGCAGTGCAAGGTAGTAGAAATAATAGTGACTAGAGAAACAACCTGAATTGTAGTTTAAGCTGTACCTCTAAATGGGATGACCTTGAGTTAAATTATTCCACCTTTAGTACCACTGTTAGCCTGTATGAAACCTTCAAGCTTTGTCTATGATCATGTAATCCTAGAGCTGGGTACTTCTCAGAATTTCTTCTACCCACCAAAAGTACAGAATGATCAAAAGCTGAAACGTTTTATGTTTTTAAAATCATAATTTTTAACATCATTCATAAAAATTGAATTAAAGAGTAACACTTGGTGTCTATTTTCTTTCCCATAAGTCAAGAAAAAGGAGTCACTAGATACATTACATTAAAATTATTTAGGGTAAGAAAACAGACTAACATGATTTGACTAGGCAAAGTCTAGGCACCTGGACATGTAGGTGTCTAGGTTACACGAAGGGCTGGAGCTAACTATTCTGACCCAAAGCAGAGTGGGAGGAATTAAATATAGTCACAAAGCATGTGATGAAACAACTAGCTATGGTATGTCATTCTTTGCCATAATTTGACATTTCAGCTACCGTCTCTACTTATCCCATCTTTTCCTGCATTTGCTCTTACCCCTATTCACCCAACCCACTTAAGCCCAGAGGTAAACAGAAGTCACTAGAGAAGGTTTCAGAATCCTGGCTGCTCTCAATCCTAAGAGCTGCTTACAATAGTTAGGAATTACATACACATATTTCTATGGCCAGAGCGCTGCCTTTAATAAAAACGCCAGGAACGACGTTGATCAAGGTCTTCTTGCTTGCGGCCTTTTAGTAATTTTGACATTTCAGAGATGAATCACTCTTTCCATTTTGCTTACTCAAATTTATATGGGTTCATTCTGTATTTTCACGGGTGACTAATGAGATTGTTTTATCTTTAATTTTCCTTAACGGTAGTAAGGAATCTCAAAACCTATGAGATAGTTTCCTTAAACAGCACTGATAGCATTTTCTAGACTCACTCTCTGGAGGCCGTGAGTTGCTAGTAGGGAAATGTACCTCCCATCGACTTCCAGTAGATGGCAGGTACAGTACTTCGAACCTCTCGTAACGTGAAAGAATCCAACAGCTCAGTACACAAATATAGATTGTTACTGTATTTTAAATCTCAAGAGCAATAAAAAAACAGGGAGTAAAACTTTTGTTTACGGCTCTAGTATCATATTACCATATAAGTATCTTCTTATTTTTGTCTTCTACTAAAAATACAAATGCAACAAATGAAAATATGTCTTTATCAGGGAATGCCTGCAATTCCAGATTGCAAATTAAGCATTTAAATGTTGAATAATATAATCACCACGTTATAGATGTTAATTAAAGTGCTTAGCGAACAAAGATACGTTTAGCAATTTTTAAATATAAATTTTGGAGGATGAGAAACTATTGTTTTATAGTAATTATAGTTGAATAAGCTTCTATTTACATTCTATTTATTCAGGTTTTTTAAGAGATTCATAGATGGCAGAAGTACAAATATAGATAGATAAATATATACATACTTACATATACATATGCATACATACAAAGACAGATTTCTCAATCCATTCCTTTGTTTGCTTTGAATAATTAATCTTATAGTGTTTCCTTCAACACTCTAGAAATGAATTTCTACAGTGGATTTGGAAAGAAATTTCTCTCTGCAATCTATGGTAAGAAGCAAAGAGTAATGCTTAGGCCGGCCACTTGCAGATGAGAAGTGGTCACTCAGTCAGACCATACATCACCTAATTAGTAAGACAGATGTTTGTTCTCAGATATATGACTGTAAAACCTGCAAAATATTCCTATACACATTCATATACACACTTTCATTAAAAATACGTCCAGCTGTGACACGTCTAAGGGGCCCAGGACTTTCAGAAATATTTTGTATTAACTCAGTGAAATACTTTCAAAGGATTTAGAAATAGTTTTAACTTCAACATATATTTCGAATTCCTTATAAATTTGTCTTATATGCATTATACAGAAGATGTTCAATGTGACTTGTTTGAATGAAACTCAGCCAAAATTATAGCTATGTGACTTTGGGCTGTTTACTTGGTTTTCCCAACTTTAATACTATGCATTTTACTTATTTTATTTATTTTCTGTCCTTCCCCTTAAATTGTTAGCAGAGTTTATTTTATTTTATTTTATGGTTTTATTCATTACTGAATCCACAACAGTTAGAACAATGCCTGGCACATAGTGGACGCTTAGTAAATAAGTGTTGACTAGGTGAATGAATGGATTTACTTTATATGGTTGGGTTGCAGGATAAAAGAAAATAATGAACAGTGGTCACTCAATAAATGTTGGATTGGTTCAATTCCCTTTTCTCTCTCTGTTGTCTGTTCTAGCACACTAGAAAT
Organism: Equus quagga; assembly: GCF_021613505.1. Classification (NCBI taxonomy): domain Eukaryota; kingdom Metazoa; phylum Chordata; class Mammalia; order Perissodactyla; family Equidae; genus Equus; species Equus quagga. The sequence continues at coordinate 18,167,793 of NC_060268.1, forward strand.
TTGAAGTCTTCTTTGACTCTTATTTTCCTTCTTCACACTGCACTGGATCATCATTGTCAAAATTTTGGCTCCTCAAAGTGTGGTCCACAGAACAGCAGCGTAGGCATTACCTGGGAAACCGTTAGCAGTTCAGAACTTGGGGGCCCAGCCCTGAACTACTGAATAAGAATTTGCATTTGAAGAAGATTCCCAGGTGATTCGTGCACACAGCAAAGTCTGAGAAGCACTAACTTGAGTCACTATGTTTCTCCTTCCACATGTCTTAGATCTTTCACCTCTCTCCAGTCACCGTGAGAGAGAAAACATCTTCCAACTTAGTCCGCTTGCCTCTAAATATATAGATAGCATATCACAGCCAGATGCAACTTTTTAAACAAAAATTTGGTCACATTACACCTCCGCTTATAGATCTACAACTCCTCCTTTTACCTAGTGACAGGAAGTCTAAAAATTCCTCATTCTGGAATTCAAGCCTCTCCATAATCTGACTCTACCATCCCAACCCAACCTCATCGCTTATCACCAATTTATTCTTTAGTTGGATTTCTGAAAATTCTACTATCATTCCTGGCTACTTTGTCTCTTAATCTAGAACACACACCACTTTTTATTTAACAATACTATACTCATCATTCAACGTTTAACACAAAGGATTACCCTTCTAAGGTCTTCTCTCATTGCTGGAGCCCGCATGGATTTCTCCGTTTTCTTCTGCACATAATTATGCCACATAATGTTCATTATGGATTAAGGTATATTATTTTGGAGAGTTTTATTATAAGTGAAGGTCTTGTCTTCCCAGCAAGATTTTAACTTAATCAAAAGCAGAAATTTTATCTTTTTGTTTCTTTGGCATCCCTCATAAGTGAATCAGAAACTTAAGGAAATACTTAGATTCCATTTTAAACCAGTCTACTTTTAGGCCTCTCTGGGTTTCCAGTAATGCAAAGCCAAGCCAGCTAGCTTAAACATAAAGAAATATCTCACAAAACCAAAGAGCAGAAGTTCGGAAGGTGCAGGAGCTAGAGCGTGGAGAGCTGTCCAGAATTCCCTCACCTCTCAGACCCCTTTTCTTTCTGCCCGGTCTGTTAATTTCCACACATCATTCCACACATCATTCTTCTCTCTTTCTCTCTGTGTATCAGCTGTCTCTGCTTCTCTGCTTCTCCGGTCCACATGGAAGGCGGATCATGCACACCAAAGTCTTTGAGCCTCTATCTTTTAGGACAAGCCTCTTGAAGAAATTGGGTCAGACTCTTCTCACCCCAATTTCAAGTTACTGATTAAACCAGCTCAGACCCATCCAGTTAACCAATATCAGGAAGGGAAATTGCCGCTGCCAGGCCTTCAATGTTTTTGTGATAAACAGTTAATAGTGGGGAAGGGGAGTCATAAATTAGGAAATTATTTCCAAATGTGTACATCGTAACCAGCTAAAATAGAATTTTAGCCCATGTCTATTTATGTAAGTAGAAAATAAAGCTTTTCTTTCCCCTAAAAAATACAGAATGTATAATTAGTTCAACAGTCTAGCTTTTTCTTTTCTCAAAATCTTCAATTGGGGCCAGCCCGGTGGCACAGCGGTTAAGTTTGCACGTTCTGCTTCAGTGGCCCGGGGCTCGCCAGTTCGGATCCCGGGTACGGACATGGCACTGGTTGGCAAGACATGCTGTGGTAAGCCCCCATATATAAAGTAGAGGAAGATGGGCACGGTTGTTAGCTCAGGGCCAGTCTTCCTTCGCAAAAAGAGGAGGATTGGCGGCAGATGTTAGCTCAGGGCTAATCTTCCTCAAAAGAAAAAAACTTCAGTTATAGCTTTTGTTTAGTCATCGGATCAATAAGGTAGCCATTTCACTCTCTAATTCATCATGGCCATAGCAAAAGAGATTTCCGGGAGTTCTCTTGCCTCCCCGCTGTCACTCAGGAAAGGCTACATTTTTAAAAAGCTCTCTGGGAGTGAAATTCTTCAGCTCTAGTTAAGAGTCTATCATACCGTTCCAATAACCCTGAGTATACACTTCTTCTACATAAAAAACAAAGGTGGCAGACATAGTTCTCTTCCAAAAAATATTTCAGGAGGATTTCTATGCTGTAAAACTTTGAAATAGGTGAACTCTGTTCTTTCTGACTCTTAACACACACATACATACACACACACGCACTCACACAGACGCGCACACACACACACACAGACTGAGGTCATTGAATCCACATGAAAAAGCAACGAGAATAGAGGTAAACTCTAAAATGTGGCATTCCCCATTAATTAAAATATATAATTATGATTTGAAACAATGGTCAAGGACATAATATTTGGGGATGATGAACATATTCTAAAATTAGATTATGGTGACAGATAAGCAATACTGTAAATATACGAAAAAACACTGGATTGTGTGCTTTAATTGGGTGAACTTTATACTATGAAATTATCTCTTGATAAAGCTATTAGCGAGAGAGATGAGGGGCCAGCCCTGTGGCACAGCAGTTAATTTCTCACATTCCTCTTCAGTGGCCCAGGGTTCGCCAGTTCGGCTCCTGCTTGTGGACCTATGCACCGCTTATCAAGCCATGCTGTGACAGGCGTCCCACATATAAAGTAGAGGAGGATGGGCACGGCTGTTAGCTCAGGGCCAGTCTTCCTCAGCAAAAACAGGAGGATGGGGCTAATCTTCCTCCAAATAAAAAAAAAAAGAAAGAAAAAGACATAACGTAGGATTAAAAACCAAACTTAAAGAAACCTAAAAAGCAACAGGTTGAATATTGTTTGATCATTATTTGGACACTAAAATGTCACTAAATATATGCAACTCATCATTTTGGTAATGTTATGAAATTATAAGCAAAATTGTTGAGTTGATTTTAGGTTATTGAATATTGGAGAAAGGTGAATTATTAAATAAAGGCCAGTGATATAGGAAAATTATGGCTGTGCTATTGTAATGGTTGGTATAGATGAAACAATTCATTTGTAGCAATTAACTAGTAGTTTTCACTAAAGTGATATATGAACGAAGCTAACTATAAGGTTGAGAAGCAGTGGGCTCTTAGTATTTAGTATTTGGATACTCAAAAGTCAAATCTTAGGGAACATTGAGCTAATTATGAAAGCAAGTTCTTGAAGAAGAATCGTATGTAGGTTTTTTGTGTTTGAATGATCTGGAATGACCAGCTGCCTTGAATCTGGTTGACTGAGTATTCAGTTCTTCATTTCACTTTGCTCACACAGTCTCCACTTGGTTTCAGTAATCAGTGCTCACAGACTAAGCTGAAAAGGCCTTAATATCAGCACTTGCTTAAGGCTTCAGTGAAGCTCTAACGCGACTGTTACACTGGGTCTCTCTCTGGATCATTAAACAAATCATACAACCTCTAATTCCAGCGATCAGTGTAGGCAAATGAAATACCTTGCAGACAAATGTAAAAGAAAAAAAAATGTCACTCACTGTCCTGCAAAATGCCTTCTAGGCTATAATATAGTTGTGCCTTGTTCTCATGCCGTGTTCTTCGACTCAATAAACTGATTTTTTATTTTCTCATTGTTCATTAGAGATAATCCTGGGTTTAGTGATTTCCCGTCCCTTCTGATAGCATGGCCCTTAATTGTCACCCGCTACTGCTTTCTCAACAGGTTCTTCTACATTTTTCTTTCTTCTTCCATGACTTTGTAGAACAGGCTGTATTGACTTGAATGCCACAGTCTCTATTTCTTATACATCTACTTTAGCAATAATTTCTATGGCTCATGCTATCTGTCCTTATTTGTTCCTTCAGTGGCCAACTTCTATCCTCACTAACTATAAGAACAAAATTCTGGGACCAGCCCGGTGGCTCAGCGGTTAAGTTGGCACGTTCCGCTTCTTGGCGGCCCGGGGTTCACCGGTTCGGATCCTGGGTGCGGACATGGCACTGCTTGGCAAGCCATGCTGTGGTAGGCATTCCCTGTATAAAGTAGAGGAAGATGGGCGCGGATGTTAGCTCAGGGCCAGTCTTCCTCAGCCAAAAGAGGAGTATTGGCAATAGTTAGCTCAGGGCTAATCTTCCTCAAAAAAAACCCCAAATTCCTCCGTGATCAGGGGAAAATGTGATGCCTGTCAAGATCTATTCAAATACTGTATTTATTGAGTTCTTACTATGTGCCTAGACCAGTGCTTGGGATACACAGGTAAATTGCATAATCCCTCTTCTCAAAAGCTCACAGTTTAATTGGAGGAGACAGATATGATCAGATCAGATGAAAATACATGCAAGGCATTATGGGAGCTCAAAAAAGGGGAAATAGCCTAGCTTATCCTAGAGTAGGGGTGGGAGGAAGGGTCAGGAGAGATACATTGAAGGGACTGATGTTTGAGTTATCTTTTCCCCTAACATTTTATTATGAAAAATTTCAAACATATAGTAAAGTTGAAAAAATTTATCAAAGCTGAAAGAAAACTTCTACCATTACCAATTCGCGATATTTTATCACACATATCCATCTGTTCATCCCTCTCTATCCATCAATTCATGTTATTTTTGATGAGTTTCAAAGTAAATCTCATCAGTACACTTTTCCTAAACGTTTCAGCGTGCATCATTAACTAGAGTTCAACATTTGTGTCCAGTGTTTTTCTTTTGATGTAAAATGTCCGTACAATAAAATGCACAAACTGTAGCATTTACTGGGTTTTGACAACTACATAACCAAACCCCTCTCAAGACATAGAACATTACCATCACTTCAGAAAGATCCCTCATGCCATGGCCATCAGTCTCCACCCATATCCACTAACCCCACGGGCAACCACTGTTATGATTGTTTTCCACCAAAGATTAGTTTTGCATGTTTTAGAAGTCTGTATAAATAAAATCATACAATATGTTGTCTTTTGGGAAGGAGGAGTTGTGTCAAAAGATGAAAAAGGGTAAAGGAGGGAACTATGTGAGGGAGGAGAAGGGAAAGTTTGATGAGATTGTACCACTCACCTCAGCCGATTTAGGGCCACGTTGGTTAATTTCACGGACTCTTGACTCTGCTCTCCTGTGAAATCCTGACTTTGACCCCTTGACTACCTAGATATGAGGAGTAGCAGCCAGAATCTTTGGATTTATTGTGATTTTTAAATTTTTCCCTCTCTTGACCCACATGAACCTGTTGCCACTAGAGTCTTGATGTGACAATCTAGAATCCAATTGCTTTAGTGGAACTCTTTTTAAATGTCAGTTGCTATAGCTGTTGATACTGTATCTGGGCCTAGGAGCCAAGTTCATCTCGATCCAACCACCTACCAGGAACACTTCTCTCCTCCTGGCTCCCAGCTCCCAATACCTCAGTTCGCTACATCCTCCTCATGCCTTTAGGTGTGAAAGCACAAACAAATACTTCTTGCCTTTAAGGACTGTTAGCGAAAAAACATAAAATGCCATATGATGGGAACGTTACTACATGAGAAAATTCCTTAATCAGCTGAAAGAGCTTGACATTCAGAGCTATCCAAAGCAGCTAAACAGACATTTTATGCTTTGAAAAAGCAGGTGGTGAAGAGAGTCATAAAACACTACTTCCAAGAACTATGTCAAAGTTAAAATAAATATCTCCCCAAATTTGGAATAAATGGTTACTTTTCTACAGTGCAAATATATAACGATGAGCTAAGTAATAGTGAAACAATGTTTAATTCAATTGTATGAGTTTTAAAGGTAAATTTGGAGCACAAAAATCACACAGATGTAGTTTTTTGGGCATTTAAGTAGTGTCTTTCATCCGTCCCCATTATCATTGTTTGCAAATGCATTGCTTGTCCTGAGTTAGTGCCGATTTTACTAACCATCACAATATTCAAGTCTTCAAAAGTATGAGCATGATACCCAGGTAATTGGGGAGAATTCTCCTCTTTCATTCAGGAAACTATTCGTGCCCTCCAACCTGGTGGCAAGATTCCCTTCAGTCTGCAACTGCTCATCTTTCACAACACGACCCAGCAACCGAGTTTGCCCCAGACAGACTCCCTGTGCCACTGTGAAGAGGAAAATGCCCAGGCCTTCAGGAATCACTGCAAGGATAACAATCATCAAAGGAATCTAGCTGTATTTCTGCCCTTACAAGCTGTGTGACTTTGGGTATCCCAATGTATTTCTCTGGGCTTATGCTTTCTTGCTTTTAAAATGAAGAGCAATGTGGATCTACCATAAATAAAATTGTCAACTGAAAAAGGTCCATTTTAATCGTAATTTTAACCTCCTTGTTTCATATAGGCCTTCTGGACACGCAAGTTCCCATCACTTTGTGTTAGCAGGTTTGTTGGAGGTTTAATGTGTACAATCACAAGGGCTTTTTCCAGAATCCTTGTAATTTTAAGGGTTAAGAGTTTTCTTTAATAGGTTTTTGAATACTCATTAATTAATTCAATTATGCATTACTTGATGCCCTATTATATGTTTCATATAGTTTCCATAGAATTTAGCTTGTATATAGTCGGCAACCAGGAAATAAGAAATAGATGAATGATTGAACAGAAAACATGGTATCCTAACTTCCAAGAAACTGGCACATAAGGTCAGAGTCCTTTGGCCCCTATTTCGGCTCCAAGCACTGGTCCCGTTCACTTCTGCTCTGCCTGGCCGGGCTCTGCCCACCCACACAGCACCTTGGTGGAAATTAGAAAAACACACTCTTCCTCAAGGAAAAAACATTTATGTCAGTATATTTTCTCACTTATGAGTAGCAAGTTATAACAAATTGAATTGTTACCCCAATTAGATTTTGTTACAACAAATGGATTATTATTACTATTAAATAAAATTACATGTGAATTATGTCTTAGTGAAGTGTAGATTTAAACAGGGAACTCAGCAAACACTCTGGCAGAGTAACTGTAGATGATATTAACCGCAAAATGAAACATTGAAATTATCCAGATTAAACCATCAGACAATTTTCTTTTAAATATAAAGACAGTGCAGCATTATTCACAATAGCCAAGACGTGGAAGCAACCCACATGCCCGTGAATGGATGAACTGGTAAAGAAGATGTGGTATACATATACAATGGAATACTGCTCAGCCATAAATAAAAGACAAAATCGTCCATTTGCAACAACACAGATGGACCTTGAGGGTATTATGCTAAGCGAAATAAGCCAGACAGAGAAAGACAAACACCATATGATTTCATTCATAAGTGGAAGATAAAGAAACACATGGACAAAGAGAAGAGATTAGTGGTTACCAGAGGGGAAGGGCGGAAGGTGAGAGGGGTAAAGGGGCACATATGTATGGTGAGGGATAAAAACTAGACTATTGGTGGTGAACACAAAGTCCATAAAGAAACTGGTATATAATAATGCACACCTGAGATTTACTTAGTTATAAGCCAATATGACCTCAATAAAATAATTTTAAAAATAAAAACAGATATGTCCTCCAACTAGTACAACTGTCAGAAAAGAAGCTTATCTTTTAGAAGCATAGATTACAAAAATGTTGTTAGATGAACCTGACTTTTCTTGAATTCATATCACCTTTGTAAGTCAGAATGGAACAAACAAGAGCAACCTATAGGAACAAGCATAATCATTTCATTTATTTGCTATGATAAGTGCAAGAAAACTGCCATAAGTATACAAATTGCCCATCTCTGGATTCAACAGTTATAATGAAAACATGCAACACTGAAAAATAATAAAGATATGAATTAAAACCCATTAGAGATGGTGCTTTTGTGCAGTGCACAACCTAAACAAGTGTGTGCTGCTGATGTATGACTCTTTCATATCTCAGCCATTTTCATATGCAGTCCCTTCTGTTGGAATGCCATGGTGACCTTTATAATTCTGACAAACCTGTATTTACTTGTGGCAGACAAGTCAACCTGAACCTATCCAGTGAGATATTCTGGAACTTTCTCCTCCTGGTTGGTTGAACAGTCTCTGCACTCCCACAACATGTGGTTCATTTTGTATTGCAAAGCACCCATCAGGTTATTTTATGAACAATCAGTAGTGTGTAGTAAACAAGCTCCCTGGAGGTAAGGAGGAGCCCTGATTAGTAGCTTTTGTCAATTTCTATGATATAAATACTCCCACCATGACCAATTTGAAGCTGCCAATGGTTTAACAACTGGCTGGCAAAAATTCCAAAATGCTTGACAGTTGGCTCTCATGAGCCTGTATCTGCCAGCTCCAGCACACCGATGGCTATCATTGTTTTATATATCAGTCTCCTCTACTGGGCTGTGAATTTCTCAAAGCCGGGAATCCTATATCACGTATCTCTGTATCCCCACAGGCTAACACAGTGCTTCGTACAAGAGAAGTGTTTAATAAATATTTTGAGATATTAGCTTAAAATCGTTTTCTATCTGGAGTTTTCATTTTCCATTCCACAACTCAAGCAATCAGCTTTGAGTTCATTTATTTCAGAGAATATGCTATAGGGTAGAAAAAAGACATAAATGCGTATGTCTGGTTTTTGTAAGCCAAAAGCCTGAGCTCCAGAAAGGGGAAAGTATAGATAAAATGTATGGATGAAATGAACATAAAATATAAAGTATAGATAAAATGTCTAGAATATAGATAAAATGTTAAGACATCGTATCTGATTAGATTTCATAAACATTTCTGTGTGCTCCAGTTATTAGGTACAATTGTTAGTTGTGTTGTCCAAAATTTTCTACATCCTCAACTTTTTTTTCCACTTGATCTATCAGTTATTGGTAGAAGTGTCTTTGTCATAGAGAATGGATCTGCCAATTTCTCCTGAAGGTTTTATCATTAAAAAAAAAAATCTTTTCAATTGTATAATGTATAATGTGCATACAGAAAAGTGCACTTATTATTCATATAAAGGCATAGTGTTCAGCCTGAGAAATGATGGCAAATTGAATATATCCAGGTTGAGAACCCCAGAAGTCCCCCTTACGCCACCTCCCAATCACTAACCCCATTCTCTTTCCCAAAGGTAATCTCCAGCCAAACTTTTAAGTTGCAAGTTAGTTCTGCCCACCTTTGAGATTCATATAAGTGGAATCATACAGTATATACTCTTTTATATACTTGATTTTTCAATCAACATTATGTTTCTAAGATTTATTAATGCTGTTGCATGTGGCTTTAGTTTGTTAATTTTCATCACGACATAATATTTACTTGTATGAATATAACATAATTTATTCATTCTACTGTTGATGAGCATTTAGGTTTTTCCAGTTTGAAACAATTAAGAAAAATGTTTGTCTTCTAGAACACATTTCTAAACATTTCTGTTGGCTATAGATGTAGAAGAGAAATCGCTGGTCATATGGTGTACGTATGTTCAACTTTAGTAGACAATGCCAAGCAGTTTCCCAAAGTGGTTACACCAATTTGCAATCCTATCTGCAGTGTAATGGGTGTTTCCATTGTTTTACATCCTCAGAGACACTTGATATTTTCAGGTTTTTTTAGGTTTAGTCATTCTAGTGGTATGTAGTATTCTCTCATTGGGTTGCTCTTTAAATTAAACTTTAAAAAAAAATTTTTTTTTTTTTTTGAGGAAGATTAGCTCTGAGCTAACATCTGCTGCCAATCATCCTCTTTTTGCTGAGGAAGATTGGCCCTGAGCTAACATCCATGCCCATCTTCCTCTACTTTATATGTGGGACACCTGCCAAAGCATGGCTTGCCAAGCTGTGCCATGTCGGCCCCCGGGATCCGAACCAGTGAACCCCAGGCCCCTGAAGCAGAACGTGCGAACTTAATGGCTGCACCACTGGGCGGGCCCCTAAATTAAACTTTTTATTTTGAGATAATGGTAGATTCACACGCAGTTGTAAGAAATTACGTAGAGAGATCCTGTGTACGCTTTGCCCAGTTTTCCCTAATGGTAACATCTTCCAAAACTATAATATCATATCACAATCAGCATATTAACATTGATACAGAATATTGTCAAGACAAAGGGAACATTCCCGTCACTGCAAGGATCCCTCATTTTGCCATTTGATAGCCACATCTAACTCCTTCCTGCCCTACCCTCTCCTTAACCCCTTAGAGCCACTAATCTATTCTCCATTTCTGTAATTTCTCATTTCAAGATTGTTATATAAATGGAATCATGCAGTATATAATGTTTTGGGATTGGCTTTTTTTATCCAGTATAATTGCCCAGAGATTCATCCAGATTGTTGCATGTATCAAGTTTGTCTTTCTTTTTTTTCTTTTATGAATAGTAGTTCAGGCTACAGATGTACCACAGTTTGCATAACCGTTCATCCAGTGAAGCACATCTGAGTTTCCATTCTTTGCCTGTTACAAAGAAAGCTGTAGGGCTGTAAATATTCATGTAGAGGTTTTTGTTGAAGATAAGTTTTCATTTCTCTAAGATAAATGCCCAGGAGTGTAACTGAGTCCTATGATTCTTGCAAGTTTACTTTTTAAGAAATCATCAACCTGTTTTCTAGAGTGGCTCTACCATTGACATTCTCAGTAACAGTGTGTGAGGGATCCAATTTCTTCACTCCCTCACAGCATTTCTTGTCATTATTTTTTTTTAATCATTGTGATTGTGTGTTATGGTGTTTCATTATGGTCTTAATTTACATATCTTTAATGATTAATGACTGACCATTTTTTCACGTGCTTATTTGCCACCTGTTTATCCTCTTCAGTGAAATATCTCTTCCAGTCTTTTTTTTTTTTTGAACAACAGTGCTGATTTTATTTTATTTATTTATTTAAAGAAAGATTAGCCATGAGCTAACTACTGCCAATGCTCTCTTTGCTGAGGAAGACTGGCCCTGAGCTAACATCCGTGCCCATCTTCCTCTACTTTATATGCGGGATGCCTGCCACAGCATGGCCTGCCAAGCAGTGCCATGTCTGCACCCGGGATCTGAACCGGTGAACCCTGGGCCGCCGAGAAGCGGAATGTGCGAACTTAACCACTGTGTCACCAGGCCAGCCCCTCTATTCAAGTCTTTTGTCCATTTTCTAGCTGAATTGTTTGTTTTTTATGGTTGAGTTTTGAGAGTTCTTTATATATTTGAGCTATTAGTCCTTTGTTGGACATGTGGTTTTCAAATGTTTTCTTCCCAGTCTGTAGCTTGTCTTTTTATCCTTTAATAGGATCTTTTGCAGAGAAAAGAGTTTAATTTCGATGGAGTTCAATTTACCAACTTTTTCTTCTATAGAATGTACATTTTGTGTCAAGTCTAAGAGCTCTGTTTAGCCCAGACCCCAAGGATTTTCTCCTATTTTTTTTTTTTTTTTGGTAAAAAATTTTGTGGTTTTACCCTTTAAGTCCATGGTCAATTCCATGTTAATTTTGTATAAGATGTGATATTTAGGTTGAGGTGGGGTTTTTTTTTTTTTTTTTTTTGGTGAGGAAGATTGTCCCTGAGCTAACATCTGTTGCCAATCTCCTCTTTTTTGTATGTGGGACTCCACCTCAGCATAGCTTGATGAGCAGTGTGTGGGTCTGTGCCCAGGATCTGAACCAAGGAACCCTGGGCCACCAAAGTGGAGTGCAGGAACTTAACCACTATGCTGCCACAGGGCTGCTTCCCCCACCCCCTTTTTTTTAAATCTACAATGTTCGATTGCTCCAGCACTACTTGTTGAAAAGGTTTTCTTTCCTCCATTGAATTGCTTTTCCACTTTTGTCAAAAATCACTTGGGCAAATTGACATGGATCTATTTCTGGATTCTCCATTCTATTCCACCTATCCATATGTCTATCTCTGCCAGTAACACACGGTTTCAATTATTATAGCTATATAATAAAGCTTGAAATTGGGTGGACTGATTTCTCCTTCTCTATTCTGAGTTTTCATAATTGCTTCAGCAATTCTAGTTCCGTTGCCTTTTCATATAAAGTTTAGGATAATTTTGTCTACATTTACAGAAAATATTTTTGGGATTTTGATAGCAATTGTATTAAATCTGTATATAAATTTGGGGAGAATTTACATCTTTACTATGTTGAGTCTTATAAGACATGAAAATGGTATGTATCTTCATTTATTTAGCTTGTCTTTGATTTCTTTCATCAGTGTTATGTAATTTTTAGTATACAAATCCTCTGCACTTTTCATATGTTTACATCTAAAAATTTCATTTTTTTAGTGATTGTAAGTGGTATCATATTTTTAATTTCAGTGTCCACATGTTCATTGCTAGTATATTGAAATGCAACCGATTTTTGTTGATTATTTTATAATCCTGTAACCTTGATCAACTCACTTATTAATTCTGGCAATGTTTTTGTAGATTCCTTGGGATTTTCTGTGTAAACAATCATGTCATCTGCAAGAGGGAACATTTTATATCTTCCTTTCTAATCGGTATGCATTTAATTTCCTTTTCTTGACTTATTTCGTGGGCTAAAACTTCCAGTGCTGTTTTGAATAAGAATAATGAGGCCATACATTCTTGTCTTGTTCCCAATCTTAGGGGGAAACTATTCAGTTTTTCTCCATTAATTTTAGGGTTTTTGTAGATGCTCTTTATCAAGTTGAGGAAGTACCCAGACCAGTGTTTAGGATAAAAAGGATTAAATTGCATAATCTCTATTCTCAAGGAGCTCAAAGTTCAATGGAGAAGACATATACAAACAGATAACTAAAATACAATGATGAAAATGTGTGCAAGACATTTCAGAAATTCAAGGGAGGGGGAATAGTGACATTTATACTAGAGTGCAGATGGGCCTATACCAGAGTTGAGTCTTTTTCCCCCCAACATTTTGTTATGACAATTTTCAAACATACAGCTACATTGAAAGAATTTTAGAGCTCCCACCTCAAGAATCTAGAAAAAGAAGAGCAAAGTAAGCCCAAAGTAATCAGAAAGAAGAAAATAATACAGATAAGAACAGAAACCAATAAAATTTAAAACAGAAAAATAGAATAAGTCAATGAAACAAGGACCTGGTTCTTTGAAAATATCAATAAAAGTAACAAATCTCTAGCAAGACTAACAAAGGAAAAAGAGAGAAGACACAAATTACCAATATCAGAAATGAAATGAGATATCACTGCAGACCCTGAAGGCACTAAAAGGCTAATAAAGGATTACTACAAACAGCTCCTTACACATAAGCTTAACAACTTAGACGAAATGATCCACTTACTCAAAAAACACGAACAACCACAACTCACCTAAAATGAAAGAGATCATCTAAATAGCCCTATAACTATTAAGGAAATTGAATTAATAATTTTAAAATTACCAAAAAAAAAAATCTCCAGACCCATATAGTTTCACTGGAGAATTCTGCCAAACTCTTGAAGAATTAACACAAATTCTACACAATCTTTTCCAGAAAATAGAAAAGGAGGGAACAATCCCCAATTTATTTAATGAAACAAGTATTACCATGATATCAAAATCAGAGAAAGACAGTACAAAAAAGAAAACTGTAGACCCATATTCCCTCATGAATATAGAGGTGAAAATCTGTATGATAATATTAACCCATAGAATCCAGCGATATATAAAAGGAATTATACACAATGACCAAGTAGGGTTTATCTTGGTGTAGTTTTATCATGTGTTTTCCTGAAGACTAAGGTTTAACGAACTTCTCAAGCATTTATGAATTTATGAGTGCCTCTTTTTTATTTTTGGTGAAATATCAAATCTCTTGCCATTTTTCCTTTTTCTTGTCTGTTATTTGTTTATTGATTTATAGGAGTTCCTTGTATTCTCTGGGTAGGTGTTGCAAATATTATCTCCCTTGTGACCTGCCGTATCCTTCTCTTAATGGTAGTTTTTGTTGAAGAGAAGTGCTGAATTTTAGTGTACTATAGTTGATAATCATTTCCTTTAGGGTTAGTATAGTTTTGTGTCCTATTTAAGATTTTCTTCCTATTATGAAGATATGCCCTTTTACTATCTTCTGGACATTTTATTACCTCACTTTTCATATTTAGTTTACAATCCCTTGATCTCTGTGTAAGGTTTGAAGGAGATATCATTTCGTTATTTTTTTCCAAATTAGTATCTAATTGATCCAGCAAAATTGATTGAATAGACTACCCCATTCTTGCTGCTTTTCTGCGCTTCCTTTGCTATTATATGTGGGGCTCTATTTCTGCATTCTCTACTCTGTTCCACTAGTCTATTAGTCTATCCTTGTAACAATGCCACAAAATTCTCTAATTTTTAAAAATTTTTCTTAAAGATGTTCTTGCTATCCTTAGTCCTTTACATTTCCATGTGAATTTTAGGGTGATCTTGCCAACTTCCACCAAAACAAAATGTGCTCTCACTTGGATTGGAATTGCATTTAATCTGCAGACATTTTCAATACAATAAATGAACGTGGTCTATCACTTTATTTATTTAGCTATCCTTTCACTTCTCTCAACAGTGCTTTATAATTTTATGTGTCTGGAGATCTTGCATATCATTAGATTTATTGCTAGCTTTTTGATTTTTTATGTTATTCTACATATATCATTCATCACTTAAATTCTCAGTGTTTTATTTTCCTAGTTTTTGCCATATGGCTACTTTAGATGAAGAAAGTAAAGCATGAGGAGGTGAACTATGTTTTACAAGGTTACACTTATAATTGGCAAAGCCAAGATGCAAATCCAAGCAACGTGACTCTCTAGCTTACACCTGAACCACCACCTTATAACCTTAATCTCATCAGTCATCGCTGGTTTCAGAAATACCAGTGGACTGTGATGAAACTGGCCACAGAGAGCGCTACAAAATGCCCTAACTCTGGGCACACGCGGGATGGCAGGCAGAGAGAAGGAAGAAAGGTAAATGTAGCCTGATCAATTTGCTGATGGAATGAAATTCTCAGATACCCAAGAAAATACTTAAAAAGGAAAGGAAGAGAGGTGATTTTAAAAGCCCTATTTTCAATTCTGAATTTCAAGAAAAAATGAGAGAGGGGGGTGATCCCAGAGGTACCAGCTCAGGCTTTAACTCGTAGTTGGGCTCTTACCCAGTTAGGAGTCCTGACTGGCATTTTACTGGCCTTTTGAGAAGATGGTGGAGCAGCCACAGACCTTCCAAAGCTGGGAGGGACCCCTGGGCAAAAAGACCCCTGGGCTTTCCCAAAAGGGCAAACACTAAATCTGCTTCCCATGTGGTGGCCTGGAGCGCAAATGGAGACACTCAGAGCAGGGGAAGAATTCCTCCTGAGGGCTCTGTGCGTCCTGAAGGGATAATGTTTCTAAGATTTAGGGAAGTGCAAGCACGTCTCTTTTTGTCCTGACTTTGGAGAAGATGGACTTTTTATGGTAAATAGCCTGCTTTGAAAGACTCAGGCTCATCTTTTCCCCTAGGAGGATGAATACAAAAGCCATGGGGGTGTTGGTTGGTGCGCAGACTCCAGTTGCTGCAACTTCTGATCTGCTGACCCAAGTGGTTTGGGCGTCTGAAGAAACCAGAGCAGGACCAGAGAAAGGAACCCCACTGGCTCCACAAGAGCCAGGCTCAGCTAAATCTGTTGTCTTGCCCCAAATGTCTGATCTACGAGGAGGACAAGGTCATGGGTGGGGTCAGGTTGGAGAACGGCCCATTGGTCCTCTCCTCCAATCCCCTGCCTCACTCCCCCACCCATTATGTGAGGCCCACTGGCAGCTTCTCCAAAAGAGGAACATTCCAGCTGCACCTCTAGCTGAGCTTCCTGGAGGGCAGGACTGAGACCCTCCTGAGAGAACACATAGTGACCCACAAATAAAGGAGGTAAGATGCCTGTCCTAACAGGTAATGAGGCTCCCCGACTCCACACTCGGGAGAAGATCTCCACACAGCCAGCTGTGGCTGTTAGAGTGGGAGCTACAGTCCTCAAACCTGACTTGGGACAGAGAAACAGCCCTAAGATGGAGATAGACAGTGATACCTGGATGAAAAATGAAATTTCTTTGCAGAAAAACAATTTCTAGAAGAATGTGTCAGGATAATATTTTTTCTGATATTAACATTTATTTCCTGCTCTAGTTATTTCCTCTTTTCCATTCCCGCCATTAAGATAGATAATCTTTATAGCCTCAGAGAAGGGACGAGAGGTTTTAGAGAGTAGGTTAAATAGCTAGGACAGAACATGAGTGAAAAAAATGCCCGGATTCTAGAAAAAGTTCCCTTGGATCAGAGGGATGTGAGGAGAAAATGAGGTTACTTTGAATGGCTTTTGGAGAGTATGTCTGAAGACAGACAACCCTGGGCAGCCTCACATAAGGGGTCCCAGGTTCCGAGCATGGCGCAAAAGCTGAAGGGGGCTCCTTGCCCTTAAGGCCTTGCTAACTCTATCAATGAGATTCTTAGCAGGAACCTGTGTGTCCCCCTTCTCTGCCTTGTTGCCACATCACCTCTCTGGGACATAACACAACCCTGGACAGGATTGATGAGACAGATGCCAGAATTTCCAAACACAGTCCAGTATGCCGGAGCTTAGAGAGAGTTTTATTTCTTGGACTTCTGAGTTTGTGGTTTAAAGTGCATTAACTGTTACATTCCATGCTACCATACCAAATAACACAAGTACAGAATTTCCCAAAATGTGTTTTTAGGGTGCAAATTGGGAGTTCCTTATTAAACAGTTCTGTGGAATGTTGTCCAAATTACTAACAGTGGTTATTTCTATTGTTCGTGAAGCAAGAAGTTGTAAGGTGATCAGTGCCAGAATTGACCTGGGATCCATAGAAGAGAACCACAGTCTGCTTTCAGAGAAAGCTGCCTCCTGGGGCCAGCCACCTTTCCAAAGGGGTACGGAGAGGCAGCATTCAGCAGAACCAGGTGAAATGGGCTTCCCCTTCTCCAACTTACCAGTTCTCATGGGAGGTTCAAACTCAAGACTTGGCCTCTGTAGGTAACTGAAATTGGGACTTTAGCCTTGCAGGGGGCTGTCACAACACAGCACAGAGAAGCACATGCTTCAGAGGAATACAACACGATGGTGCCAGCTACCAGTCAGCACAAGATATAGCTGAGTCTCGCATGGGCCACCAAAGCCAGGGGCTGCTGGGAGTGGGTCCCTCAACAGAGGGGCCTACTGGAGTCACCACCTGTTTTACATCAAGATGATCAGAATAAGCTAGAACAGAAGTTATAGCCACTTGCCAAGACAGTCTGTTAAGCAGATGTTAGTATTTTCCTTCCATCTTCTGCCCCGTCAGCAGAGAAACAAACATTGTTACAAGGAAGGAACATAAAAGGTGTGAAAACAGACTATGTCTTTTAAAAACAAATTTCATGGTCAAAGACATTTGGGAGATATATTAAACGAAATTTCTTTGCTGCACTTTCTTCTTGGAGCATTTATTAATATGAAATCCTGAAAAAGGAAACATTAGGCACAATGTACCCAAATTCATTTAGCCACCTAATCCTTTTTCACAGCATGGTATAAAGATCTAACGCACTGCTGAGCCTTTTAAGAAATGTTAGATTATTTGTCTGTACAGTCAGAAGCAGAAGTGAGGAGTTCACGGAACACGAGGGAAATATGCCAACCCAGTGTTTAAATAACAGCCATATATCATTAAAAAAAATTTAGGAAAGTATTTTCTCTTCACAGCTGAAATGGTAGTAAATACCTAAAGGTTGAAAGTCCTTTCATCTGTACGTAGGCTACAAATGTTTTCTGTCTTCAGCAAGTTATCAAGTGTTTAAATGACCTTGTTTTCCAGAACAAAACATTCTGGAGAAAATATTTCTTTCTGAGCCTTTGGCTGCTGGAGAACAAGATAAACAGGTTTTATTGAAAGAGAAAAAAGTTAACTTTCATTTCAAGAAGTAAACATGTTATTCAGAAAAATAAGTACATCTATTATAAAAAATGTCTATCTAATTGTATTCTGAACTTCAATTTTACAAAAGTATTCACATTTCTATTTACTTCCCATTGGCTTTTCCACCCCCTCCAAAACACACTGATTTTTAAAGACTAAAATTTTTTCTTGCATAGTCATTCATTCCCCAATACACACACAGACACCTCGTTTTACGTCTTTCTTTAAAAATACAGATGAGGTCATTAATTATCATCAAATACTTCCCTGATAAGAATCAGTTGTGTTCAGTGTGTTCTAGCCTGGGCAAACATGGAATGAAAAATGACTATTTGTTGTTGATTGAATTCCTGAGAGGGATGAGTTCATCAGGGGAAAGTTGCCTTTTAGTTTGTCTTTGTTTAACTTACCTAAACTGGAGTTAAGACATTGGAAGTAAAACTTTGTTGGAAAAACTTGAAGTCAAGCTGCAACAGTTAATTTCTTCTCATTTCCTGAACTTCTGGGCTCAAGTGGAAGTGAAATTCTGTATGTAAATCACACTTTTCAATCTCTTGCACTTTATTCCTTGTCTCCATCAAAATGCACAAAACTCTTCTCCAGGAAAGGCGTTATTGTTGGAAACAGAAGTTTGATGATACCTAAAGTCAAATTGGTTTTTATCAGCAAGTGACGTGTAACTCTGAAAAGTATCAATGTAATTTTAGTAAGTAGGATTAGGAATCCTAACAGTTGCCAAGAATGATAAACAGACAATAACATACACGTTGGTGCTTGTTCACCTCTGGTTTTCAGGTGAAGATATTAGAGAATAAGGTGGGAGAATGTGCAATGCAATGTTTGAGATCTTTGTCAAGTGTCATACTTTGTCTTGGGGTCACCTTCATGGCCTTGCCTATTTAGCATCTCTGTCCCTCCAGGTAGTCACAGCTTCTAAGCCATCTTAATAAACTGAGACATGTTCAATATACAAGAAAGGACAGGATTTCAGACATGGGGACGGCCTTCCCGGTGCTTCTCAATCACGCCGTAGATACACACAAGGCCTGATCTGCTGATGTAACTAAAGACGGAAGTGTGTTACACAGCTTGCTTCTCAGTTGTTATTTCTTGTGCTTTTCCTTGATTTGTCTTCTAATTCTTATAATTTGCTATAGAAACTACGCAAGCGATTAATAGTCAAAAAATAAAACATCACTGGAAAGACAAAACACTAAAAAATCATTAATATCCAAATTGACTTCTTGTTCCAGCGATGGGTTTTTATTGACAATTTTAAGGAGCAGTAATGAAAAAGAGCAAAATGGCATGTAACAAGCTGACACATTGAAAAAGTCCCATAATATTAGGTGGCCATATGAAATTGTTGAGATTTCAACATTTTTGATATGCAAAAATGGCAGTTTCATATGGTTCAATCTAATAACAAAGCACACAGACGTTGTCTAAATGGCTGCTGCTGCCATTTCAGACCCCAAAGGTGAATATTAAGGAATTCCTCTAATTGCTGGATCTATGTGATGCTGAAATGTGGTAGCAATGGTAATAATGGTAGCTACTGCTTACTGAGTGCCTAAAATGTACAAGGAATCCTATATTATTTATTGTGTTTAATCATTAGGAATAAAACATTGGCACATGCATTATGTCAATAAAGCTCAAGGAGGTTAAATATTTTGCCAAATTCACACAGCAAGGAGGTTCTGACATTGGTGGTCTTTTTTTTTTTCTTAATTTAACCTTTTTAACAAAAATTTTTTTTTCAGATGTACACCATATTTCAAATCCTGTGTACGTTACATCATGTTCACCACTTGAACACTATAGTGCATCCCCTCACATGTGAGCCTAATTACCCCTTTTGCCCTCCCACCTCGCCCCTTCCCCAGTGGTAACCACCAGTCCAATCTCCTTACTGGTGATCGATCTATTCAAATTTTCTACATCTTCTATACCCATTTTTTTAGAGTTTTTATCATAAATGGATGCTGTATCTTGTCAAGTGCTTTCTCTGCATCTGTTGAGATGATCATGTGATTTTTATTCTTCATTTTGTTAATGTGGTGTATCACATTGATAGATTTGTGGATGTTGAACCATCCCCGTATCCCCAGAATGAAACCCACTTGATCATGTTGTATGATCTTCTTAATGTATTGTTGTATTCGATTTGCTAGCATTTTGTTGAGGATTTTTGCATCGATGTTCATCAGTGATATTGGCTTGTAATTTTCTTTTTTTGTGCTGTCCTTGTCTGGTTTTGGTATCAGGATAATGTTTGCTTAGTAGAAGGAGTTAGGAAGCCTCCCCTCCTCTTCGATTTTTTTGGAAGAGTTTGAGAAGGATAGCTATTAAGTCTTCTTTGAATGTTTGGTAGAATTCACCAGGGAAGCCATCTGGTCCTGGACTTGTATTTTTTGGGAGGTTTTTGATTGCTGTTTCGATCTCCTTACTGGTGATCGGTGTATTCAAATTTTCTACATCTTCTTGGTCCAGTTTTGGAAGGTTGTATGTTTCTAAGAATTTATCCATTTCTTCTAGATTATCCAATTTGTTGGCGTATAGCTTTTCATAGTATTCTCTTATTATCTTTTGTATTTCTGAGGTGTCCGTTGTAATCTCTCCTCTTTCATTTCTGATTTTATTTATTTGAGCCTTCTCTCTTTTTTTCTTGGTGAGTTTAGCTAAGAGTTTGTTAATTTTGTTTATCTTTTTGAAGAACCAGCTCTTGGTTTCATTAATTTTTTCTACTGTGTTTTTAGTCTCTATTTCATTTATTTCTGCTTTGATTTTTATTATTTCCTTCCTTCTGCTGATTTTGGTCTTTGTTTGTTGTTCTTTTTCCAGTACCTTTAGGTGCACTTTTAGATTGTCTATTTGGGATTTTTCTTCTTTGTTGAGGTAGGCCTGAATTGCTATAAACTTCCCTCGTAGAACCACTTTTGCTGTATCCCACAGATTTTGGCATGTCGTGTTTTCATTTTCATTTGTCCCCAGGAATTTTTTGATTTTTTCTTTGATTTCTTCATTGACCCACTCATTGTTCAGTAGCATTTTGTTCAATCTCCACATTTTTGTGGCTTTTCTGTTTTTTTTTTTTTTTCTGTAGTTGATTTCCAGTTTCATACCTTTGTGGTCAGAAAAGATGCATGGTATTATTTCGATCTTAAATTTATTGAGACTTGTTTTGTGGCCTAATATGTGATCAATCCTGGAGAATGTTCCATGAGCATTTGAAAAGAATGTGTATTCTGTGGTTTTGGGATGGAATGTTCTGTATATATCTACTAAGTCCATCTGGTCTAATGTATCCTTTAAGGCGAGTGTTTCCTTATTGGAAACACTGCTGTTTCGATGATCTATACATTGGTGTAAGCGGAGCGTTAAAGTCCCCTACTATTATTGTGTTACTGTCTATTTTTCCTTTTATGTATGTTAATAATTGCTTTATATATTTAGGTGCTCCTATGTTGGGTGCATAGATATTTACAAGTGTTATATTTTCTTGTTGGATTGTTCCCTTTATCATTACGTAGTGCCCGTCTTTGTCTCTTATTACAGCTTTTGATTTAAAGTCTATTTTGTCTGATATAAGTATTGCCACCCCCACTTTCTTTTCTTTGCCATTTGCATGGAATATCTTTTTCCACCCTTTCACTTTCAGTTTGTGAGTGTCTGTAGGTCTGAAGTGTGTCTCTTGCATGCAGCATATACATGGATCTTGTTTTGTTATCCAGTTGGCCACCCTATGGCATTTGATTGGAGCATTTAGTCCATTGACATTTAAAGTAGCTATTGATAAATATGTATTTATTGCTATTTTGTCACTTTTTCTTTTTTTTGGGTGTTTTAGTAGTTCTTCTCAGTTCCTTTCTTTTTCTCTTGCTCTCCTCACTTGTGGTTTGATGGCTATCTTTAGTAATATGTTTGATTTCTTTTGTCTTACTTTTTTTTTTTGCTTGTTATAGGTTTCTAGTTTGTGGTTACCATGAGGATCCTATTTAATATACTATGCATATAACAGTCTATTGACCTCTTTCTAAAAACTCTACTTTTTCACTCCCCTCCTCCCACGTTCTATGTTTTTCACATCCTATATAGTCTTTTGTTTAGTGTGTGTCTATCCATTACCTTCTTATCATTGAAATAGGTGATTTTAGTACATTTGTCTTTTAACCTTCATATTATCTTCACAGGTAGTTGATCTGCTGCCTTTAGTATACTTTTACCTTACAAGTGATTTTATTGCCTGTTTTTTGTTGTTGTTGTTGTTTTGGGTTTTTTTGATAATTTTTTTTTAATCTCTATTTGTGGTCATTGCTTTCCTGCTTAAATAAGTCCCTTGAGCATTTCTTGCAGAACTGGTTTCTTGGTGATAAACTCCTTTAATTTTTGCTTGTCTGGGAATCTCTTTATCTCTCCTTCCATTCTGAATGACGACCTTGATGGATAGAATATTCTTGGTTGTAGGTTTTTTCCTTTTAGCACTTTAAATATGTCGTGCCATTCTCTTCTCGCCTGTCGGGTCTCGACTGAGAAGTCCGCTGATAGCCTGATGGGCTTCCCTTTATATGTCACTTGTGGCCTTTCTCTTGCTGCTTTTAGGATTCTCTCTTTGTCTTTAATTTTAGACATTTTGATTATAACATGTCTTGGTGTTGGCCTCTTTGGGCTTCTCTTGTTTGGAGCTCTCTGTGCTTCCTGAACATGGATGTCTGTTTCCTTCCTCAGGTGAGGAAAATTTTCCTCTATTATTTCAGCAAATAAATTTACTGCCCTTTTGTCTCTCTCTTCTCCTTCCGGGACCCCTATAATCTGAATGTTAGCACGCTTGATATTGTCCCAGAGTTCCCTTACACTGTTCTCATTCTAATTCTTTTTTTCTCTTTTCTGTTCTGCTTGGGTGATTTCCTCTAGTCTTCCGTCTAGCTCGCTGATCCGTTCTTCTGCTTCCTCTACTCTGCTATTGAGTCCCTCTAGTGAATTTCTCATTTCGAGTATTGTATTCTTCATTTCTGATTGTTTTTATTAATATCTTCCAGTTCTTTGCTGATGTGCTCACTGTGTTTATCCATTCTTCTCCACATATCTGTGAGCATCCTCATTATATTTTGTTGGAATTCTTTGTCGAGTAGATCGCTAATACCTGTTTCACTTAGTTCTTTTTCTGGGGTTTTGTACTGTTCCCTTGCTTGGAAAGTATTCCTTTGCCTCCTCATTATGCCTCTTTCTCTGTGCTATTTTCTTTGTACTAGGTGAGTCAGCTATGTCTCCTGATCTTAGAGAAGAGGCCTTATGTATGAGATGCCTGATGAGGCCCAGCACTGTGTCACCAGCCCATAAGAACCAGGAGTGACCCCTTTGTGGGCTACTTGTGTTATTCTGCTGTGGCAGGGTTGCTCCCACTGCAGGTATCCAGGGAGTCTGATCTTTCCTTCCCTGGCCAGCTGTTTGTAAATCCGGTTTTGGGGGGCCTCAGCACTGTTGGCTGCAAAGTCTATCAGCACACTCTTATTGCAGTTGTCCTCTTAATTGGGTTGGTACCCGGTTTAGCTGGTTGCTAGGCTCAGGGGCGTACAGTTGTGATAGGCCTGAGGCCAACAAGGCTGTTGTCAGTTCTCTTAGGAGTGCAGCTGAGTGGGGCTAGCCCTTGGCATGGGGGTACTCAATTGGTTCAGGCTTTGGAGGGTGGGATTGATCCTTTTTATGGCTATTTGTGAAGCACAAGTCTTCTGCCACTGATAAGCCTCACCCCCCACCAGACCACATACACTGTCAACACAGTCCTGGTCCATGCACACTTCTCAACCCCCTGGAGTGTACCCCAACTCCACACTGCAGAGGCCCCCAACACTCCCCCAATGCCCCCTACAGTTCATCAGGTCCTCACACAGGCCCTTCGCCACAAAGGCAGACACCCTTGCCTGCCTGTAGAGGATCAAGGCACTCAGTCATTGCAGGCTGAAAAGTAGCCTGAGGGCTTGCTGTTACGTGGGGCCAGTCCCTAGGGTGGGTTGCCTGCCCTGGCTGAACTGGATTAAATCTGTGCTCTAGTGGGTGTGGCTAACAACCCAAGGGATGCACCTCAATGGCCCCCACCGTATGAGCATGCCTGGACCAGCTCAGAACAATGGTCCCCACCAATGTCTCAGTCTACGGAGAGGACCCTCCTCTCACCAAGATGCCCCCAAAGCCCACCAGGTGAGTCTCGTTTCACCAAAGGACAGTCAGCCTTCTCTCTGGTGATTTTAGGTTGCTGCAATGAGTGAGTTTGTGCATGGGCCCTTTAAGACCCGGATCTTTTCGGCTTTCGGCCAATAGCTTTTCTGGGGTGTCCTCTCTGCAGTTAATAGCCAGCAAAGCCAGACAGTAAGACCCCCCTCTCAGTTGGGCTGAGTCCTAAGGATGGTTATAGCAGTATTGCCCCTGCTCTGGACCTCACTCTTCCAGGGAGGGCTCGTACCTTATGGTGCCTCCCACCTGGCCAGCTGAGAAGCTCCGCTGCTCCCAAAGGTGGCTTTTTTCCTCTCCGGCCGGAGTTACTGCCTCTTCTGCCTTCGTCAGGACTGTCCCTTGTCGTGGGGGTTCTTTTTATCCAGTTTTCAGTTTTCAATCTAGGGTGATTCTTCCTGAAATTGTTGTAACCTGGTTGTGTTCGTGGGAGGAGGCGAGTTCAGCATCTGCTCACAGCGCCATCTTGACGAGATCTCCATTGGTGGTCTTTGAATTGAGCTTTGGCTAACTCCAAAGTGTGCACATCACATCCCCTCCCACTAGTCATCTAAGTTCATCATTGTTCAATTCATTTTTTTTGAAAGACAATCTGTTTCACCACGTTTTCAAGGTGTCAACTTGAAGTTAAAAATAACTACCTTCTTATTCACTGC
Organism: Equus quagga; assembly: GCF_021613505.1. Lineage (NCBI taxonomy): Eukaryota > Metazoa > Chordata > Mammalia > Perissodactyla > Equidae > Equus > Equus quagga. The sequence continues at coordinate 18,192,392 of NC_060268.1, forward strand.
TATAAACGTTACCAGGAAAAACAAACAAACTATAGTTGAAATACATGAGTTCAAAATGAAACTAATAGTTGTAAAATTTAGCTAACTTAACTAAGAAATAATAGAAAGTGAGAGCAGTTTAAATTTCCACCTTACTGCCTGATTTCCTCTAACCCGGATTAAACTGTCATTTGCAGTTCTTCAAATGGCAGGTAATAGACACCAGCCTAAATAACCTTCATTTTTTTTAAGTACTTTTCGGTACAGACTCTGATGAGTTTAATGGGTTTTTAAAAACAAAAGCCCTCTAGGTGTCATGAGGCTCGCCCTTTTCTGAGGTCCAGTACTTCACAGGGAGCCAAGGGTGCTTCTGTGCCTTCTGCTGCCTGGTCCGAGTGTGATCTGTCAGAGAAAGTACTGGTCACACTCTCTGTGAAAGTAGCTGAGGAGGGAAATACAGAGAGTCCCAGCTCACCTTCCAATCAATCGTGCACACGCTTTAATACTAAGACATTTACCCGGGAATCGCACTAAAATATTGTAGTACATAGTTGAAGGAAGCATATGCCCCAAATGTCCACTATCGCTCACACCTCTGTGATATTCAGAGAGTTATGCATGGCATTCGGGTTTCTAGTGAAATGACAATGAAACCTAATTTAATTTGAATCTTTGGCATCTCTGTGCTGCTTATCTTATTCAATGTCATCATTCCCATATTTCATTAATTCTAGAATGCACTTTTCCTCCTCATTTTAACAGCTCTGAAATCAGCATATAGCTCAGAATTGATGACTTCTGCTAATTGCTATTGGCCCATGATGCAATTGTAATATAATTTTCATTGCTGCATGCATGAATTTCTTAATTGTTCCTGCTAATATAGCTGGACAATGGCAATTCCTTGATCTTTTATTCAAGAAAAATTTTAAGGATCACTTGAAGGCATATAAATCCTATACATTGTCTAAAAACTTTCCTTTGACATGTTCTTGTAAGATCAACAAAGTGCCAGCTTCAAAGCTTACAGCTTCAAAGAAAATCTCAGAAACAATAGCAAGGAACTCTTGTTAGCACAAAAGACAATATTGTATGGAAAAAATTGATTTTGACAATTCTGAGTAGAAAAATGACTTGTAAGAGATTCTGAATGTGAAAATGTTTTAGGAATGCTTTCACCAATTTATTTTGCTTATATTTTCCTTTTCAGAAGAGTGAAATATGATTTTAAAAAATTCTGTCTAAATAAATCTAAAATAGCTCTTTCGATTGATTCAAAATAAAAATTCTAAGGGATAAGAAAGCATTATGTCAAAGTTTAGTAGAGTTTTTTCCTTCCTTGGTGATAGGTAAAATAATGGTACATTTTACAATTGAAGTTGACAATGATCGGTCATAATCTAAGCTAAAGATGATCCGAGGCTTCCACAACGTCTTCACTCCCTGTGGCCAATTAATTACGAGACCTTGTCAGTTTGTTTCCGTATATAATTTTAATCTGACCATCCTTCCCCATTCCCACTGTTTCTTCCCTAATTATGATCCTCATGCTTTCTTCCAAGATTGTAACAATAGTCTTCTATAGATCTCTCTGTCTTGGATCTCTTCCCAGACCAATTCATCTCTCTAAACGACTGAGTGATCCCCAGGAAATGTGCAGTTACATTCAGGTCTCTGCTCAGGTTGAAAGCCCTCACTAGCTCTTCATTTCCTAAAGCAGGGTTAATAAATGTACTGTAAGCATGTCCTCTCCCCACATACCCATGGCTAATCAATCAAAGTTCTCTTTCTCCTTTAGTTTATGCCCAATGAGGGCAACGACTAAGTTCCAAATCCTTAGCATACCACTGGCACATAATATGGTATCAATAAATTTTTGGTGAATGAATAAATGAGCCAAATATGCTTCATAATCCATCTACACACCAAACTCCGGGTAGCAGCTCCCTATCTCTTAGAGTTCCACACATAAAGTCAGCCATCCCAAACCTACATGATAAAGTCCTATACTCTTTAAAATAGTAATCAAGGTCATTAAAAGTCTATCCCTATGTTCATTTACAGTCTCATCTTGTCTCCCTCCTTCATGCACTCTTACACTCCCAACTTCATCAGACCGCTTGACATTTCCTGAATAATCTTGCCAAAATTCATAACTTCTTCCTCTGTGCTCCCCTCATACTGTTAACTCAAAATTATTACACATTAGAGTTAATTGTCTCTGTGTCTGTTTGCCCTCTAGAAAGTGAGCTCTTGAAGGAATTAGGCCATAGTCATTTTTTTATGCCCTGAATGCCTAGCATCGCTTCCACCAGAAAAATGTGCTGACATAAAATGTTCATGGATGACTGTATTAAGGCCTAGGGCTGCCGTAACAAATCAGCACAAACTTCGTGGCTTCAAACAACAGAAATCTGGGGCCAGCTCAGTGGCGTAGTGATTAAGTTTGCATGCTCCACTTCAGCGGCCCAGGGTTCGCAGGTTTGGGTCCTGGGTGCGGACCTAATCACCACTCATCAAGCCATGCTGTGGTGGCATCCCACATACAAAATAGAGGAAGATTGGCATAGATGTTACCTCAGCAACAATCTTGCTCAAGCAAAAAGAGGAAGATTGGCAACAGATGTTAGCTCAGGGCCAATCTTCCTCACCAAAAAACCCATAGAAGTTTATCCTCTCACAGTTCTGGAGGCCAGAAATTTGAAATCAAGGTGTTGGCAGAGCCACATTCATTTCAAAGGGTTCAGGGGAGAAGGCTTTCTCCCCTCTTCCAGCTTCTGGTGACTCCAGATGCTTCTCGGCCTCCATCTTCACATGACTTTCTTCTCTCCTCTGTATCTCTTCTCTGTGTATCTCCTATAAAGAGGCCTGTCATTGGATTTAGGGCCCACCCAGATAATCTCATCCTGAGAGTCTTAGCTTAATTACACCTGTAAAAATCTCTTTTCCCAGTAAGATTACATTCACAGGTTCTAGGATGCGGACATATCTTTTTAAGGGCCACCATTCAACCCACCAAATGACTTTCTAGCATACACACTTTCCTCATAAATAATTCTAAGAGTATGAAATCAATAAAATGTAAAAATAGATCTTAAAGAGACCACACACACACAAACACCTCACGCATTTTGAATAATACTAGCACTTATTCATGTTGCTTAAATCTTGGGTTAATGTTGCTATTTTGCATTACTGCATTTTTACTGATGTTAGAATTATGGCCATTCTATAGTAGATCACTAAATGCAAATAAGTGATTCTATTACAGACTATGAAATAGGATCTCATCTCTGTACATTCAAAGTAAGCATGCATTTTATTCATATGCTTTCCAAAGTCAAGTCAATTATCCTAAAAACTCTTTCTCTATATATATACATCCAGAAACATATACATAATATCTAGGAGTGGTATGAGCTTCCTGCTGTTGCTAGCCCAAGGGAATTGCCATCTCTTGTTGGTTTCCCTTAACCCTTTCCACAAATTTCAAATAATCTCTTAATTAATTTCTCTTTAATCTTTCATTTTGAGTATGACATCTGTTTCCTTCTAGGATCCTAAAAAAAGTAATTGGCATTAGAAGTGACCTGAGGAATTAACCTTTAAAATGAGATTCTGTAATTGAGTTGCCAACACATTTGGGTGAAAGGTAGATAACCTCCTTACCATAGGGAAATATGACAAGTAATCGTAGCATGTAGTGGCATCACTATTACTCAGATTATCGGGAATGGTGACATGGAATAGAGAATAGTGAGAGGGCAAAATATTGGAAGATCAAGCGACTGTGGCACGATCACTTTGGGGACAATAGTGATTACAAAACTTTGACTTGAGCTGGTTATTTCTGACTTTTCTTCAGAGTATGTAAAGAGAAGAGGACAAACTGAAAGCTTTGAATGCCAAAGTCATTGCATAAAGGAAAATCACGGAGCCCTTAGGGTTGCTCTGCAGGAATGTTTTAGCCCCTGCAGCTGCACAGCAGATAGGGCTGAGCATCAAGCCCATGGCCTGACTCGAAGAGTGGCAAAGTTGTGGTGCCAATTAAATATGCAGCCTTGTCGAGTCTCTTACACCCCTTTGATCTGGTAAGTAGGAAGTAGTGGGCATCCTAGAAGCCTTATTAAAACACGTACATGCCAAAGGATAGGAGGTAGACCCCACAAAAGTGCTGGATCCTTCACCTAAGTGAAGTTTCTCAGCCTCTAGTCTGGAGTTTGTTGTAACACTCCTTCTAAAAGGAGAAGCATGTCACACTGCCCACCACAAAGAAAGAGGCACAATTTGGTGGGTCTTTTTGGATAGCAGGGGCCAAATATAGCACGTTTGGGCTGGTTGCTCCAATCTAATTACTGAGTAATTTATAAGACAGTTTTAAGTGGTGTTAAGAGCATAAAAATATTCTGCAGCAGGTGCATGCTCAGTGTGAACTGCCTTGCCACCTAGGCCTTAGGACCCAGCAGATCAATTTGTATTCCTAGTCTGTGGCAGACAGAGAGGATCTATGGCATATCTGATAAGTAAGCCCTGATAGGAAAGCCCTGGGGTTTTGGAGTAAGGTCATGTCCTCTTCTGCCATTAACCATTTTCCATTTGAAAGTCAGCTCCTGGCTTGTGTTAGTAGAGATTGAAGACCTGACCGTGGGGCATCAAATGATTATGCAGTCTGAACTGCCCATGTTATGATCCAATGAATCAAAAAATTGTATAGGTAGAGTGGTATTCCAGTGTTAAATGAAAATGGTCTGCATGAGATCAAGCTTTAGCAGGTCTGGATGGCTCTACAAAAATGAATGAATGGGTAGCTCAGAATCCCATGGTATCTACTCCTACTGCTTTGCCACTTCTCTCTTAACTTGTGCCCCGGGCTCAGCACTGTATGCTAACACATGCCAGAAAGCAGATAGCCACTGCATTACAATTCCACTCAGAGGTGGCCATAAAAGACAGTGGCTAAGGAAAATCCTCTAAAAGAACAGAACATCTAGTTGTCTACTTGGCAGGAAAAGAGAGACAGTCTGAGATGCAGATCCTCGTTGATTTGTAAGAGTAGCTAGAAAGTTTATTAGTTGGTCAGGCATCTGGAAAGAATAACATTGGAAGAATGGTAACAGGGAGGCATGGGAAGAGGCATCTGGATAAGCTCTTTATAAATCAATAAATAAAGCTTTCAATAAACCAATGAGTGGGGCCAGCTCCATGGCCAAGTAGTTAAGTTCATGCGCTCCGCTGAAGCGGCCCAGGGTTTCACCAGCTCAGATCCTGGGCGTGGATATGGCACCGCTCATCAGGTCATGTTAGGGGGCGTCCCCATAGCACAGCAGAGACACTCACAACTAGAATCTACAACTATGCACTGGGGGGGCTTTGGGGAGAAGAAGGGAAAAACAAAAAAAGATTGACAACAGATGTAAACCAATAAGATGGCCTGACCCAAGGATATCAGTCAGTTTTGAATCCTGGCCACACTTAATGCTTGTTGAGCGAGCCTATGAATGAAGTGCCAAGAGGGCAGGGATGGAGACCTTGCATGTACTCAACAATGTGTACTTTCTCTCATTAAGGCTGAACACTAGCTACTCAATTCTTGACCCCACACAATTCATCGTTCTCTCAATTCATCCCTGAACTTCATTTCATCCCTGGGAGAAAGGCCTACCTCTGCAGGTAGGAAAAGTTGAAGCAACAGAAAGACTGGTGCTTGAAATACAAACTCTACCCCTTTTATATGTGTGCCCTGAATCTAACCCCCCACCCCACCACTGCCTTACAGTGATACTTTATAGTGTACAGATGATGCCTGTATGGCATTGGTTTTCCACTCATTTCACACTTTACCTGGAAGATGGGAATCCAGGTCTTTTTAGAAGAAAGGCATTCTAGAGGAAATTACAATTCTCTCCTGACTTGTCACTCAAAACTTTATTTGACTCACTTCTATAAATAAATGAAAAATTCAGCCATTGCAGAATACAAGTCTTTCTGCTTTTCTCAAGGTCTAGACCTTGAGGATGCTCCAAATGTCCCTCTCATCTTTCCAAAGCCTGTGCTCTGACCCTGCATTTGTACAAATTGGAATGCCTTTATTAATTTGGAAAACCTTAGACTTGGAAATAACACCTTAGAAGTAATCTAGATGATTGGTTTCCTTTACAAAGAGGGAACCTGGCTCTCAGTCAGATATATTGACTTGAGGAAGGTCACACAGACCTCAGAGTTAGGACTCAGACCCACTCTTCTGTTGCCAGGCTACTCAGGGTGTTGTAGGCAGGGCTGTTTGCTTGGCCTCTCTGGAGCATGCTCTTCTATTTTCATGAACAAACCAACAAATCCAATCAGTCAACAACAATAAAAAATTAATAATGAAAAGGAAGCACCAGGTCTTTATTGGAGATGTGAGCATCTAGTTTGACATGGTCACTACACACATCAGTATCTTTGTCCTTTCTCTCAGCATACGGTGTGTGTTGATGTCGGAGTCCCATGAAAACACCTGCCAGCAACTCTGCCCCTTCAGAATTCAATTTTGCTCACATGAACAGAACTATTGGTGAAATTTACTGATAGATGGGCACAGTTCATTTATTCGTTTACCAGGAAATTAGCAAATTAGAGTTTGACAGGAGGTGGGGGGGGGACATTATGCAATCACTGTCACTTTTGTTGGTTGAGTTCAAGACGTATAGTGACGCTAATGCTATCTCTGATCTTCTTGTTAAAATTAAAAGTCTCATTAATTAGCAAAAGAAAAGGAAAATTTATCAATATGCATATTTTAAATTCAGCAGCAGAAATTTCAGGCCAGTTTCCTCTCCTTAAGCCTTTATCTGTTGGTCCCATAACTTCTTCCGTTTCAATTTCCTTATTTAGGTTTCCACAAGTTAGTCATCATTTAGAGTATGCATTTTCACTTTGTCAGAAGGTCCTATGATCTCTTTAAATTTAGGTTGTTTGAGCTGTGAAAATGCTTATAAAAATAAACATGCTTTGTTTAATCTGTTCTAGTTGTCGGAAAACTGCACCTGATTCAGGCTTTTGTTGTGTTCATTGTCTTTGCCTCTGTTTATTTTCTGATGGAGTAAAGCTTCTGATTCTAGTCTAAATTTTTGTAATAAACTTGTGATTATTTTGACTTATTTCCATTATAGTCTGTGCTTTTCTTATTTTGTTTGCAAAGTATCTTCTGGGATGTTTAGGAGCTAAAAATTACAGATTAAGTGGGGAATTTAATTTTGGTTCTTGAATTTATTGACAAAATATTATAGCTAGATTACTATTGCCCTATGTGTCAGTCAAATAATTAGAAAAATTTAAGTTACTAATTGTGGCCACTTGAGAAATATAAACTTAATTTTGTATACTTTTTGATGAATCTCTTTATCTGGCAATCCTTGATTAAAGTAAATATGTTAAATAAATTCATTATATCACATTTATTTCTATATTTTTTTTTTAACTTAGCTTCAGAAATACTATAAACTAGTTTCCAGAAGGATTGCCTTGGTTTCCGCCTGGTGCCAGACAGCCTCTTAAAAACAAATGAAGATGTCCACCAAATTTAGTCAGAAAATTTGCTTCTAATGACTTTCTCCATCCATTTAAATTGAAAACCCAGTACTATAAATGTTTCTGAAAATAATTGAGAACGATTCCTTCTAAGATCATATGGTTTCAATTCTGTCTTCATTTTCAAATGCACTAGGCTATTAATAGTTATTTAAAATAATTGTTAAGATAGTAATTTCTTTTAACTTAGCTTTCTAATCCATTGTTAAAACATGCATAATGACTCAAATATTAGCATATGCAAATTTGAAAAATGGAGCAGCATAGAATAAGCCATTTACCTCAACATTTGGAGAGTAACGCACGTAAGACCTGGCGCTGATTCTGATTTGATTAATATCTGGCTCCTCAGTCTATGAATTTCCATTTCCAACGTTGATTTGTATAAACAACAGGTGCTATGCCTATAAGCATTCAATAAACAGGTTTTTTCATTACACCGTTACTTTCAACATGGGAGAAGAGTTGCATCTGTCTACATAAACACATGCACCTCCACCAGCAGTTAAGGAAAGTGATTTTAAATCAACTAAAATACACAGACCGAAAAATGCTTTAATAACAGGGTCTGAGATAAAAAGAGCACGTTAAGAGAAAAATGTTCTACAGATTACCAATTGCACTGCTGCTCATTGAACATTTATTTTTTTACAAAAAGATGTACAGCTGTGAATAAAAACAATGACTTTTCGTCTCTGTCAATATAATGGTAATTCTCTTTAATTATCGTTATAACTCAGAGGCCAAGCTGTATGGCGGACGGTATGTCAAGATCATCTCCGGAGTCAAATCTCTCAAACTCATGGTTAAAAATCAGAGGCAAGAGTAAAATTTGGGAATTGCATACTCACCCTAACTTCTTTGGTGCACTCTGGGATGTTTCCTCAGACATTAGTCTCCACTGGGCATTTTCAACCTATTCTGCTCCCCAATCTCCTTTCTTTCTTCCTTCAGGCATGCACAGGTCTCCCTCATTCAGAAAAAAACCTTCCCTCAGCTAGTCTCCTCCTCTAGTCCCTACTCTTCCGCTCTCATTCCCGTCACCAACCAGTCGTCTTGGAAGAATAGTCTTCATTGGTTGAGTTCATTCCCTCAACATTTATTTTCTCCTAGTCTCCTTACAATCTTGGTTCCGCTTCTAGCGCTTTACTAAAAACTGCTCTCACTGAGGTCACCAAAAACATTCTTCAAGAGGTTGGGGGAGGTCCCTCTCTTAAAGGCTGTTGAAATCTCAGATAGGATTGTAATTGAGTCTAGGCCTCCAAATGGGGCAATTAGGAGAAAGGCAACCTAAGCTTTCTATTGTGGCATGTCTAGATGTCAGGAAACAGAGAGTGCACCCCCAAAAGTAAGGAGGCACTTTTTAACATTCCAAAATGTATGCCCTCTGATTCAGAGAAGTTAAAACTCAAAAATGTTACCCAGTCAGTTAAGGCAGCAGAGAGACAGTCTGAGATAATGAAGAAATTTGAAAATAGAAATTTCACGTATTTTTAAGGAAAAAATATTACTCTAAAATGTATATAATTCAAGTGAGAAATGAAGCAAAATTAATAGCTCAAGAATAGGGATCTTGTAAGAGTTTATATAAAATGACAAGTAATGAAACAAGGCAAAAACAGGACTAAGTCTAAATGATTCAAAATTTCATTCCAAAACTGATATGAAAAATGAATATTGCAAAAGGAGCTATGTAATATAAAGATCATATTTTAATAAAATTATCTGGGTCAAAGAATAATAGATTATACTAACAAGGAGCAGTGTATGAATGGGGAACCTGAGAGGAAGAAGTTTGTAAGATTCAAGCTGACCAAAGAGATATGCGAATAATTCATGACTAAAAATGTATAAGTGTTTAAACTTTCCTAATAAAGAGGAAGATTTTCATACGGAATAAAAAAATTAAAATAAATGCAATTATATATTCTTTCCTACAGCTACCTCTGTAAATATACAATTCACATATTTTGGCCTCTGGTTCAAGATGGTTTCAAGTAATAGATATAACAGATAACTCCCTGTTACAGAAACTGAAAGCTTAGTTGTTTTTTAAAAGGCAGAAAAATATGTCAAACAATACAAACTTTTTTAAAGCAGTTTTTGTACTTTGAGTGGAATTCAAGGCAAAAGAAAAAAATGGAAAAATACACAACCCACGATGAAGATAAGTTAGTTACGAACCTTTAAGTACAGAAAGCATAAAAATATACAAAGCAAAATATTTTAGGAATACAAGGATTCGCTGATAAAAATGCAGGAGGAGTAGGAGACTGCAGTAGTCTATTAATCTTTGGGAAAATTAAGGCAAAATGTGAACAAGGGTAAGATGTATATAATATAATTAGAAAGTTTGATTTAAGAAATTGCAAATACATCATTTCATGTCCTATAGTAGAGAACATCCACATTCAGAATCACGGAACATTTGCAAAATTTAATCTTAGAGTAAGTCGTAAAACACTCCATGTAATCCACATATTCTGACCACATTGCAATAAATGTAGAAATTAGTGTTTTGCAGTTCAAACATAGGCAACTTGGAAACTTCAAAACAATACTCAAGTGCTTAAATGACACAGTATTAAAGCAGAAATTCACCGTAGAGGAAGGGCTTATATTTAGTTTACTTTAGAATTCAAGTAAAAGTTATAAGCATAAGATTTTCCTATTTGTTAAATAGATATTGCTTTAAAAATTTGAGAAACAATTTTGAAAATAATTAAAATGAGTATACTGTATATGAAAACTCATGCATACACAATCAAACTTGAAACAATCTTTAAGTGTTTTATTATTAACTAAAAAGAATTAAATTACACATAATGCTTTAAAAGGTACAAAGAGAAAACAGCCATCTAAAGAAATCAGGACAAAAGAATTAATATATTCAGTTATGGATATCGATTCAAAAGTCCTAAGGAAAATATTCAACAAAAAACTGAAAATATACTTCAAAATGATCAGTGAAGGAAAGGGTAGATTAGTCGGAAGCAAAACTACTCTCTCAGTATTAGCAAATCAAAGAAGAAAAAGTTTCACTATCTAGGACGCTGTGGAAAAAAATGTTACTAACCTGGAAAGATAAGTTATCAATATGATTAAGAATTTCTATTTCCAATCAACTGCTGGTCTTATACTTAATGAACCATTTCTATTAAAGTTAAATTTAGGAATGAGATGGCCTGGCATCACTAGTTCTATTTATTTATCTATTTTTCTGAAATTCAAGTTAATGCTGTGAAGCAAACCAAGAAGGAGATATTGAAGGAAGGGAAGAGGAAGAGAAACAAGAGTGGTTGAAGAGAGCAAGAAAGAGTAAATAAGTGGTGTAATCCCTGGAAAAGACAAGAATTTATGTGGAGGGAATAGGATTACCACATCAGTGCCCTAAAGAAATGTTAGCTGTTAACAAAAAAGCACAGAATTTTTTATGCAAATAAAAGTAAACTAGAAAATATTACAAGAAAAAGATTCAAGTGAATGGGCATTTATTTTCTGCTGGGTTTTTTGGTAAGACTCAATGAGGTAAATATATCAATTGCCCCCAAAGTAACTTATACGCTAAATACAGTTCACATAAAGATCTTAGAATTTAAAAGCAATCTTTAAGTACTTTTATGGTCCTTCTGGAAGAACACATGAACAAATATTGCAAGAAATAAATATAAATGAATAAAGAAGAGTAACGAGAAGGACTGGCCTTACTGATATTAAAACATGTTTGCAAAGTTACAGTAAGTATTAAAACATGGAGATGTAAGAACAGTCAAGTCAGTGTGACACAATTAAAAACCCTGTAACAGATGTTTGTAGTTTTAATCATATATGAATGTCAGAGGAGAAGTTGATACTTCATCTCTAGGAACTGGCCATGAGGTGACCAGTTGTGCCTGAGATGTTAGGCAAATCTAAATAAGGAACCTCTAAACAAACACACATAACAAAATAATCATGTTCATCTGCAAGTGAAGGAATGAAAGCACTTAATGAGACTGAGTAAAGAGTGACTCAAGTGCAAGGAGAAAAATCCAAAATCTAAATATATAAAAGAGGGTATGTAAAGCGATTCTATACTTCTAGTCGATAGATAATGAGTAAAGGAAATTAGCCAAGTGACAGTTATTGGTAAAGCATTTAAAGCAGTTAATTGTCTTCTAATTTTTATTGTGCAAATATTAGTAGTTGGAAAGCAAGTAGAAAAGATGAAAGATCATCTTTCAAATGATTTGATCATTCATAAACAAATGCTCCTCCTTTTTGTTATTTAACTTTATTGCAAGTAGCAGCCGCTGAAACAGCTGCAGGATTCCGTGTTCTTGAAGCTTTTATTAGAGGCTTTGGTGAGCTCTTTAAAATGGAAACAAAGCTGACCTTGGAGTGGAGTCATTTACCCTTAAGGCCCTCTACAAAGTAAACTCTAACAGCCACAAATGAAGACTTATCGTCTGAAAACTTGTCACAAGGTGAATTTTCTGCCTAAGGACTTCATAGGAGAAAGCCCTGACCTTGCCCCAGCAGTTCTCAGATGGTGGTTTGTTTATAGACAGAATAAACGAAATATGATGCTGGTCATATCAGAGTTTATTTTGCAATCATAAACACTGCAGGTGGAGCATGACTTAAAAAAAATTTTTTTTTACAAGATTTAAACATTATCATGAGAGTTGTGCTTATCATTATAGAAGAGTTATTCTAATGGAAACCTTGTTCCACAGAACCCCTTTTTCTCAAAATTTTTTTTCTTTGCCAGACAAACAATCTTTCAAATCAGTCCTTGGACTCACCTCCCCAATCGCCTTTCAAAGACTTTTCAGGAGGGAAGATAGGAGAGTGGACAGAGGCCCGGCCAGAGGAAAAGGACACTGATTTTGACAACAGTGTGTTGCATAGCTTTATACAAGTTTAATTCTTTATCTGATGACGCTGTCTCTTCTCTCCTGATATGCTGGCTCTTGATTTTACTCATTTAACATTTATCTGCATAAAGCCCCCATAACATTATCTAATTATTTCAACGCGTTAAGAGCAAGAGACCATGACGTATATTTATTTTATATCCCCCACAATTCTATCAAGTGGATAGATAGAGAGAGCTCTTAGCTATCTATAGCCATAGTACAGTACTTAATGCTTCTGTGAAGTATCACAAATTTGGAATTGAGTGAGAATTATCGTTCCATATCACCATGTTGAAACACTTTTAAAAGTCTAAATCTTAAACAAATATAAAACTTTATTGCTATATTTACTCTCACAATAAGAGAAGTTGGAGGTCTACGGTATTAGGTTTCTCTCCTTTCTTTCATTTAGTAAACTCTTGGGGGGGATCTAAATTATATTGCTGCCTTAAATTTTTTGTTGCATTCAGTAACACTTCGAAGTTGGCTGGAGGCTGGAAAGAATTCTATTTATAGCTTTAATACTTTTTTGAAAGAAATAATTTTAGACTTTGTTTCAGGATAATAATTATCAGCCACCAACACTAATCCTCAGTTTATCTTCAAAATGGTCAAATGTATTTTTTGATAACTTAGATCTCAAGCACAATAGATTTTTCCCAAGGGAAGTATATTTTCGTATTGAGATCATATATCTTCAGCCAAGCCCAGTCTGCTACAGGTGAACAATCTTTTGTCCATATTTATACAATTCAAAAAGCTCTAAAAACTGGAAACTTTCTATGACTCATTTGGAGTCAGACTCAAACCCAGCTGAACTCATTAGGTGGTAAAACTTGTGTTTACTGCTGCTTATGAGGCTCATATTAATGGCAGCATCTCCCTCCATTGTTTTCAGCCTATAGAGAACAGACACTGCACACTTTTTGGAGATGGTTGTATTTTTTTGTCTATTTTTTATCCCATATTTTCCCTTTTCTAAATCCTTATCTAAAACTTTGTCTCAATATACCGTATTCCATTATATTCCATTTGTGGCATTTTTCTGGTTCAGAGCTCAGAATCCATTCCCATATACATTCCTGCAGTTCCTTGCCAACATAACTTGGCCAAAAAATTGCATTCTTTTTGGTATGTAAGCTTTTTCTTCCTGGATTTAATTTTGCAAAGGCTTCTTGGAGCATGCTGGACTCTGACGTGAGTTATGGGTCTGAGGCATCAAAGGATATCGGAATAGCTTGTGAGGAAAGTTACACCACCTTGCAAAGTGACTGCCCCAGGTAAGGTGCTTACATAATTTTCAAGGAAGGCAGGAAAAGCTCCTCAAATGCTGGAGAAAAAGCTACTTCTTCTAGTTTAGTGATTGGCATATTCAAAGTACTCTGAGTTTTCAGGGTTTTCCCATTTGTCCCAATTACGATTGGAATTCCAATGTCTTACCTTTCAGTAAGAGACATGGTACCATTTGAATTCAACTGACGTAATTCAGAAACCACAGGATTAGATTGTGCATTTAATTTTCAGTTTCATCAGTCCTGCAGAGATGAGAGCTAAATTTAGGGTAATCATTTTATCACCCTGGCTTTTTGACTGTCTTCAGCTGAGAATCTGAAACTTGAAGCTTGTCATTTCCTCTCTTTTGAAGCTCTGCACATTTAGAAGTCTCAACTCTCCCTAAAGCTCTTGCATTCTTCATGTGTGTTACACTGTTCTAAGGCAGCAACCATTCACTCCCCCAATTCCTTGCCTTTAATAGTCACTTTATTCCAGGTGACCAAGAGCACAGATGATAAACTAAGCAACCGTGCCTTTGCAGTGTGCTCTGGGCACCAGTGCTCCTTTCTCCAAGACCAACTGCATCCTCAGAGCTTTCAAATCTAACCTACTCGAAAATGGATTCCAGAGATCCACTTCCTTGAGGGTTCCTTGCGTTTCTCATACAAATTATTCTGCTGTTAAGAGTCTTAGTTGCAAGCGACAGCATTCATTCTGGCTAATTTAAGCAGAAAAGGCATTTACTAAAGATACTTAGATAGCTTACAGAGTCATTGGAAGGGCTGGGGGGAGAAACAGGCTAACCTCACCAGAATGTTACCTATAGTCTACTGCCAGCTTCGGAACTGCTTCAAAAACTGTCTCAAGGGAGAAGCCGCCTGTGACACTGCCAACTCCACAATGGCCTGTCCTTACTTAATCATTTCCAAGTTGAAGACTTATGTGGGTGCAAGTGACTGGTGGAAACTAGTTCCTTGCCTGCAATCCTAGGCACAAGCAAAGCTGGGAAATGAAGTTTTTAATTTCTATTTTGGGAAAGCAAGATTCAAAAATATCAAAATGCAGGTGGGGGTTCAAAGTATGTTGTGCAGCCAAAAATGACAAATGTATACTATATATGGCCACTGTGTTTAAAAAACTGTTGCAAAACTTGTGAAAATATTTCAGTAATTATGCCTCCTTTTGTCTCATCTATTTATAGTACAGAAATGATTCTTGAATAAGTAGTATAATACTTAGCAAAGAATAATAACTACAGTTTTCCTAAGAGCGTCTAGGTTCAAGATGTATTATTATTAATAATATCCCCAGTGTATAAGTTATACAAATGATATCGGAGTTTACGTATATCATTCTAGCCATTCAGAGTTCATATTTGATGAGCTTCTCAGGCAGCAACTAAATCACCAAATTTATCATTTTTTATCTGTTCATATGAGTTATCAAAGTAAGATGCACAGTCCTTCAATCATATGTATTAATATATTAATGTATTACATATTATGTTAATGTATTAATATATATATTAACATATGTTAAGACACAGCACCAGACCCTCCTCTTTTCTCTATTCTTTTCCCCTAGGTAGTTTCATGCAGGCCCTGGCATTTAAATACCCTCTGCTCTCTGATCATGTCCTGATTTATACCTGCACTCCAGACTTCTCCCGAGCTTCAGAACCGTGTATCCAGTCAGATGTGCTAAAAGTACATCAAACTCAACATATTCAAACTCACATTCTTCCCCTCCAACCCTTGTCTTGTGTTTGCTACCTCAATAGGCATTACGGCTTCAGCTTTTGCTGTCTTGGAACCCTGAGACCACCGTGGTGTGAAAGAGTCCAGGATGAAAAACCAAAGACGGAGAGAGTCCCAGACATCCTAACTGAGACTCCAGATGCGTGAAAAAGGCCATCTTAGACCATCCCGTCACGATGAAGGCAAATAAATTCTAGTCTCAAGATTTACTTCTGGGGAAGCCACATCAAGACATCTACTTAAGATGTCCCCGTCCCGCACGTGTCAACTCCAATCTAGTCCCACATGCTTTCAGTTTTAGACTCTAAACATCTCCTGAATCCTTTTATATTTCTTTTACTTTCGACCTACTTATGTTGTATTTGAAGTGAGTTTCTTAGAGAAGCGTATTATTGGACTGTGGTTTTTTTCTTGTTGTTGTCTTGTTTGTTGTCTAGTCTGTCAGTGTCTGGTTTTTAATTAGTGTATTTAAACCATTTATCACTTTTGATATGTTAGGGATTAAGTTTCCACATTTTATTATTTGTTGTTTGTTTTCATTCCTCTTTCTTTTATTATCTTTCTGTGAGTTACTTGAACATTTCTGAGGGCAACATCTTGGTTTACTTATAGTGTTGATTAGTACATTGCTTTGTATAATTTCTCAGTTATTGTTCAGATAAGACAATATACATACGTCCCTTATCACAATCTACTGTTATTGATATTTCACCACTTTGAGTGAAATGTCAGAGACTTATTTCCATTCAGGTTCCTTTACCCTCCCCACCATTAAAATATAATTGCCTCAAGTGTTTCCTCTACATTCCTTGAGCATCACATCAGATAGTGTTACAATTTTTATTTCAACCATCAAATATGATTTAAGAAACTCATTAGAAGTAATATAGTCTATTACATTAGCCCTCATTTTCACCCCTTCTGGTGTTCTTTTTGTTCTGATGTTTCCGGTCTTCCTCTGTTATTTCCTTTATTTTTGGAGAACTTCATTTTGCCATTCTTTAAGGGCAGACTTTTTGGAAAAAAATTCTACTCATTTTCTTTTTCTTAGAATTTTCCTATTCCCCCTTCATTCCTGAAAGATATTTTGAGCAGATATACAATTTTCTTTTGTTAATTTGCCTTTTTTCAGCTATACTGAGGTATAATTGACAAATAAAATTAAAGTATATTTAAAGTGAACAACAGAATGGTTTGATAGATGTATACATTATGAAAGGATTCTCACAACTGATTTACAATTCTCAATTGAAAGAAAATTTCAGTAGTTTAAAAATATTGTGGGCCCATCCCTGTGGTCAAGTGGTTAAAGTTCCATGTGCTCTGCTTCAGTGGCCTGGGTTCACAGGTTCAGATCCCGGGCATGGACCTACTCCACTCACCAAACAGGCTGTGGAGGTGTCCCACGTACAAACAAAATAGAGGAAGATTGGCCCAGATGTTAGCTCAGGGCTAATCTTCCTCAAGCAAAAAAATATATATATACATGTTGTACCACTTCCTTCTGGCCTCCCTGGTTTCTGATGAAATATCTACTGTTATTTGAATTGTTTTTCCCCTAAACGTAAAGTGTCATTTCTCTCTGGATGCTTTCAAGGTGTTTTCTTTGTCTTTACTTTTCAGAAGTTTAATTATGATATGTCTTGGTATGGAATTCTTTAGTTTTATCTTACTTGAAGTTCATTCAGCCTCTTGAATCTGTAGGTTTATGTCTTTCATCAAAGTTTGGAATTTTTAGCCATTCTTTCTTTGAACACTTTTTCAGTTTCACTGTCTCTCTCTTCTCCTTCTAGAAATCTGGCGATACAAATATTAGCTCTTTTGTATTGCCCCATCAGTCTCTGAAACTTTTATTTTATTTTTGGTCTATTTTGTCTTTAGTGTTTAAATTATGTAACTTCCACTGATTTTCCTTCAAGTCCATTGATTCTATCCTTTGCCATCTCTACTCTACTACTGAGCCCATGAAGCAAGTTTTTATTTCTGATATTGTATTTTCCAGTTCTGTAATCTTCATTTGGTTATTTGTTTTTATAACTTTTATTTCTTTGTTCAGATTTTCTATCTTTTTACTTTTCCAATAAACTTTATAGTGGCCTCTTGAAGCATTTTTGTAATGATTGCTTTAAAGTTCTTGTCAGAGAATTCCAACATGTGACTCTTCTCAGTATTGGAATCTATTGATCCTTTTTTCTCATTCATGCTGTGATTTTCCTGGTGTGACGAGTGATTTTTCTATTGTATCCTGGCCATTTTGGTGATTATATTATGAGATTCTGGATACTATTTAATCTTGTTTTAGAAGGCAATCCCCTCCCCTGGTGAGGTATAGCCCAAGGTCTGGGTTGGTGTGTATGTTCAGCTTCTTGCTGGGCTCCACTGACACCACCTGGGAAAACGTGGAGCACTGACTCACACTGCCTCATCTGTCAAGCCAGAAGCCTGTATCTAGTGAAAATATCCTTCAGGAATTAAGGTAAAATAAAGATAGTCTCAAGTGAAGGAAGACTAAGAGAATGCAAATGTAGTCAACAGACTTGCTCCAAAAGAATTCCTATAGGAGGCTCTTCAGATAGGAGAGAAATGATACCAGAAGGAAATGTTAAACATTGGGAATGAAGGAAGAGCAATGAAATTCATGGAGGAGTTACACAGTAGCTGGAGATACGGGGCAATAAGAGAGAGTTGAACCTCATGGAAGTGCAGGTCAGTGATCCAGAAGACATGGATGTGGGACTATGGGGAAGGGGGATAGAGTGGGAGCATAACCAGCAGAATTTGGAGCTAAGAGTGCAGGTGATGACTAGGGATAGAGAACTACACAGAGAGACAGACCAGCAGACCTTGTGGCCAGGGACCCAGAGTGGTGTTGGTGACAATGTGTGGACGTGGAAGGCAAACCAGTGTTGTTCAGAGGTTGGTTACATTGAAAAAATAAAGAAATTAATTGATCAAATAAATAAAAATATTGAGCATGATGGCAACCAAGTTTCTCATATTAGAGAATATATTGGCAAACTCAGAAAGGGAGAAGGCTTCTAGAAAACCCTGAAGGCTAGAAAATTGGATTATAATTGGAGGTATGAATATGAACTCATTGTTTTATAATGTATACGAGTGGATATAAAAATAGTTATAGAAATATGAATGTGTGTATGTTTATGGATATATACAGATATATGTATATACTTACATATATTTCCTAGCTCTATCTGCTGAGAGGGACTAGAAGGAATGACTCAGCAGTACCAATGGGTACTATTAAGCAGGTCCCTGATCTTGGATTCTGGTAACTTATGCTCCACTGAAGGAACCAGAGTTTCTTGGGGAAATTGCTGATTCCAGGGCTGAGGACGGAGGACAAAGTGAGCCTGGAAGCGTGCCAGAAAGTAAGCAAACTCAGTGATCAGGATACATCAAAAGGACACAGGAATCAGCCAGAAGGGCCTCATTGGCCAAGTACAGGAAAATCTGGGAGTCCAGATAAATAATGATAATACAAGATTTCAACACTTTAAATAAATAGGAATCCATGAGCCCACAATCATAAATTTTAAAAATGGATAAATAGGGTATCTTCTCAGAGAAAAGAAGAACATAACAGCTAACAGTGAGCTTTGTTACTGTGAAGAGGAAATCTCTGTTAGAAGACAGAGGCTCATAAAAACTTGTGGAAAAGAACTTCCTGAGGTCTCCAGATCTGAGATAAAATTCTTTTATACATTAGACTTGAAGTTGGCAAAATGGACAAATACATTCAACTTTTCACTCTTTAATATATGTGAATTCATAATTTTCTCGACCAAAAGTTTCAGCAAGTTAATTTCAGGGCTTCTCTTAGATACTTGATTTTGGCCAGCTTCCTGCTTTAGCTTATAACCCTTCGCCTGTCCCCATTCTCCATCACAACCGACATTAGTACCAGCATTTAATTATCTCGATCATCTAGATGTTTTCTGCTCTTTCTGAATTTCTTAAAAGCTACCACTGGTCTTCTCCTTTACCAAGGATTTGGGACAAAAACTGGCCAGCTTCAGATATGGACACATACACCATGCTTTGTTTAGATATGAAGCCCTCTTACGTTGGAAACTGCCTCTACTCATAAGTCCTAGAGACATGTCCTCTGTCTATAATTACATAGACACATAATAAGATACAATTTAATAAAAGAAGCATATAGAGTTATCAACTCATTTCACCTTTCATAAGACTGATTTATTCTATCAGGAAGAAATGAAATGGAAAATCTTTTGAGATCATTAGATTTTTTTTTTTTTTTTTTTTTCTGGCTAGGCCCCTGTTGTGCCCTAATCTCATATAGTTATGCTTCTGGAGAGATTTTTGCTACTCTCTGATCCACTACAAAGGAGCTACTTCTCTATTTTGCTACATTTATTGCTTCCAAGAAACAGCTTTTGAAGCTTAAATCAGTCTCTGCCTTTGCAACCAGCTGTTTTGGCAACTGTTATGAAGAACAAGCTTAGAAAATTATGATCAATCTTTTTAGCATTTCTTATATGCCTAAGGATTCACACAAAACATTAGTAAGATTCGAGCACTGATCTCTCAAGTAAGTATGTGCACAAAAGGGAGATGAGAAATACAATAAAAGGCAAAAACAAAAACTTTAAGTTGTTATTTGAATTTATTTTAAATACATTTATTTATTTAAACTTTTTATTTTGAAATAATTATAAATTCACAGAGACTTGCAAAAATTGTATAGAGAGGTCCCATATATCATTCATTCACTTTTTTCCAAAGATTACGTCTTATGTAACTATAGTACAATATCAAAACCAGGAGACTGATATTGAAATAATGTGTGTGTATAGCTCTGTACTGTTTATCACATCTGTAGATTTGCGTTGCCACCACCGCTATCAAGATACAGAGCTATTCTGTCCAACCAAGGTCTGCCTTTCTTTTGCTACCACTTTATAGTTACTGACCTCTCCGCTCACCATCTCTAACCCTTGGCGACTGCTAATCTGCTCTCAATTTCTACAATTTTGTCATTTTGAGAATGTTTTATAAAAGGATTTGTACAGTATGTTACCTTTTGGTGTTAGTTTTTTTAATTCACCCTGAGATCTATCTAATTTATTGCATGTATCAATTGTTCCTTTTTATTGCTGAGTAGTATTCCATGGTATGGATGTACAAGAGTTTATTTAGCTATTCACCTATTAAAGGAAATTTAGATTGTTTTCAATTTTTGACTATTACAAAGTTTCTATGGGCATTCATGCACAGGTTTTAATTTCTCTAGGGGAAGAGCCCAGGTTTGCAGTTGCTTGGCTGCATGGTAAACACATGTTTAGTTTTTAGAGAAACTGCCAAACTATTTTCCAGAGTAGGTAGACCATTTTACATTCCCGTCAACTGTGTATGAGATCCAGTTTCTCTGCATCTTTGCCAGCATTTGATGTTGCTCCCTGGCTTTTTTTTATTATAGCCATTCTAATAGGTGCATAGTGATATCTCACTGTGCTCTGTCTTTTTTTTCTTTTTTTCTTTTTGAGGAAGATTAGCCCTGAGCTAACATCTGCCACCAATCCTCCTCTTTTTACTGAGGAAGACTGGCCCTGAGCTAGAATTCATGCCCATCTTCCTCTACTTTATATGTGTGACGCCTGCCACAGCATGGCTTTATAAGCAGTGTGTATGTCTGTAACCAGGATTTGAACCCGCAAATCCCAAGCCGCTGAAGCAGGACTGAGAAGTTAACTGCTGGGCCACCGGGCCAGCCCCTCACTGTGTTCTTAATTTGTATTTTCTGATGGCTAGTGATGTTGAACATCTTTCATGAACTTACTTGCCACCTGTATATTCTGTTTTGTGTAATGTTTAAATTTTTTTGAAATGTGCCCATTTTTTAATTAGATTCTTTTTTTAACCTCTGAATTTGAGAGATTTTTTTAAAAAGATATATTCTAGATTAGAATCTTTTGTCAGATAGGTGGTTTGCCAATATTTTCTCCCAGTCCGTAGTTTGTCTTTTCATCCTCTTAAGAGGGTCTTTTATTTAATGGCATTTTTAATTTTGATGAAGTCTTACTTATTGATTTTTCTGTTATGGATAATTGCTATGCACTGAATATTGTACCCAACCCCCTCTACCCCAAAATTCATATGTTGAAGCATTTGAGTAGTAATTAGGTCACAAGGGCGGAGCCTCAACGAATGGGATTAGTACCTTTATACGAGGAAACACCAGAGAGCCTATACTCTCTCTCTCTTGTCTCTACCAATTGAAGATACAAGGAGAAGACAGCCATCTGCAAACTAGGAAACGGGTCCTGACCAGAACTTGACCCTGCTGGCACCCTGATCTTGGACTTCGCAGCCTCCAGAACTGTGAGAAATCAATCTGTCGTTTAAGCCATGCAGTCTGTGGTATTCTGTTGCAGCGGCTTGGACTGACTAAGACAATCGTGCTTTTGGTGTCATGTCTGGGAACTTTTTAAAATTAAGGATTTAATTTCCTTAATAAAGTGTGATTCATTTACATACTCATTATTGAGTGAGTTATGGTCTTTGTGCCCTTTGAGGAATTGCTCCATGTCATCTAAGTGTTCAAGTTTATGTGTGTAGAGTTGTCTGTAGTGCTCACTTATCACTTTGATGTCTGCAGGCTCTGCGGTGACATCCCTGCTCCATTCCTGATACCAGAAATTTGTGTCTTCTCTCCTCTGCTTTGTCAGTTTTGCTAGAGGTTTTTTCACTATTTTGTCTTTTTAAAGAGCTGAATTTTTATTTCATTGATTATCTCTATCTTTCTGTTTTCAATTTTATTAATTTCTGCTTTTTATTACCTCTGTCCTTCTTCTTGCTTTGGGTTTATTTTCTTTTTTTTTCTAGGTTCTTGAGGTGGGGGCTTAGATCATCGATTTGAGATTTTCCTCTTTTCTGATATATGCCTTTAGTGCTATAAATCTTTCTCTCCTCATCTCTTTGGCTACGTACCACACATTTATACGTGTTATCATTTTATTTTCATTTAGTAACAGATTTCTTGATTTCCCTCAAAATCTCCTCTTAGGCCCATTGTTTACCTAGAAGTGTGCTGCTTGGTTTCCAAGCGTTTTGAAATTCTCCTGTTATTGTTCTGTAATTGGTTTCTAGTTTGATTCCATTATATTAGAGAACATACTCTGTATAATTTCATTTCTATTAGGTTTGTTGAGATTTATTTTATGGCCTAGGATATGGTATATCTTGATAAATGCCTCATGAGTGTTTAAAAAGAATGTGTCTTCTGCTCTTGTTGTGGAGAATATTCTATAATTGTGAATTCAATGCTGTTGGTTGACGGTGTTGTTGATTTATTCTATATACTTGCTGATTTTCTGCCTAGTTTTTCTATCACTTATTAAGAGGAGGGTGTTGACATCTCCAACTCTAAGCGCAAATTTGCACTTCTATCTGCGGTTCTGTTTGCAGTTCTGATGTTTGGAGCATGTACATTTAGGATTGCTATGTCTTCTTGGGGGAATTGACCCTTTTATCATTATGTAATGTCCTCTCTGTCCTTGGTAATTTTCTTCACTCTGAAATCTACTTTATCTGATATTAATATAGACACTCTTACTTTCTTTTCACTAATGTTTACGTGGTATATCTTTTCCATCCTTTTATTTTCAATCTTTCTATAGCGTTATATTTGAAGCGAGCTTTTGTAGACAGCGTACTGTGAGTCATGATTTTTAATCCACCCTTGCCAATCTCTGCCTTTTAATTAGTCTATTTAGACCATCTACATGTAATGTGATTATCAATATATGAGGGTTTATTTGGGCTATTTCATTTGTTTTCTGTTTATCCCATCTGTTTTTCTTCTCTGTTTGTTATTCCTGCCTCCCTGCATGTTACTTGGACAATTTTTTTATATAATTCTATTTTGATTTATCTGTAGTGTGTTTGAGTATATATTTTTGTATAGATTTTTTTCAGTAGTTGCATTAGGTTTTACATTATACATACAGAATTTATTACAGTATACTGTATCCACATTTTACCCATTTAAGTGAAGTGTAGTAACCGTATCTTCTAAGTCCCTATGCCTTCCACCATTTATGATATAATTGTCTTAACTATTTCCTCTATACAGACAGAACCACATCATACAATCTTATAATTTTTCTTTCAGCTATCAAATCTAATTTTAAAAACTCAGAGAAGGAAACTCTATTGTATTTACCTATGTATTTATTTTCCCATTGTTCTTTCTTCCTTGTTTATGTTCCAAGTTTCCTTCTTGTATCATTTCCTTTCTGTTTCAACAACTTCCTTTGGCCATTTCTCAGGGTGGGTTTGCTGGCAACAAATTCTTTATTTTCGTTTCATATGAGAATGTCTTGGTTTCCCCTTTATTCCTAAAGGATATTTCCACTGGCTATAGAATTCTGTGTTGACAGATCTTTTCTTCCAACACTTACACAATATTGTAGCTCTTCCTTTTAGCCATGGCTTCCGATAAGAAATTCGCTGTTCCTTGAACTGTTTTTCTTCCAGAGACGAGGCGGTGGTGTCTGTTGATTTCTTTTCTCACTCAAGTTAGGATTTCCTGGTTCTTGTTTTGACAGCGATTTTCAGTTGTATCCTGGACGTTTTAGATATTGCCTTAGGACACTCTGGATCTTATTTAAATCTTTTGTTTTAGCAGGTCTCCTCTGACACTGTGTGAGGAGGGGAAGGGAGGTACCCTCTAAGTACTTGCTGGGTGGAGGTGGAAGTCCAATTCCCCTGTCGGTCTCCATCACCATTCCAGTGAGGAGGGTCACCTCATGGAATTTCAGGCTCCCCTCTGGGCCTGTGCTGACACAACTCTAGCAGTAGGGGAAGGGATGCCTCATTACCCCTTGAATGGGGTGGAAATCCAGGTTTATCATGTGCTCTCTTCTGATAGGAGATTGTTGACACCTGGAGGGATTGAAAGCCAAGGCACCCCACTTGGCTTTCTCTGATATCATCCCAGGGGTAGAATGGTAGAGTGTTGTATGTGTGTCGGGGGGGCACCTGTTACAGTGGAGTGATGAGAGTTGAAGTCTAGGCTTCCCTTTCAGCCTTTGATGATGAGTGTGGGTCCCAGTTTTTCCCATGGTGTGAGGCTAGAGAGGGCAGTTACTGTCTCAAAGTTTTCTGCCTGATTTGGCTTTCCCTTTCCTGGTCCTCTGGCTAGCGAAAGCATGTTTTTCTTGGAAATTTTTTGTTTGCATCTCTTGGTATTTCCAGGTTGTAGGCTTCTCCAGCACCCAGTCCAGACATATGAGGCAAAAAGAAAACACAAGGAAATTACTTCCATGTTATTCCTTGGCTCACAAAGTTCCTAGTTTGTCTTCTTCTCCCCACTTTTCAGAGTCTCCCTATGTTTCTTTAAGGTACAAAGTCCAGGGTTTTTAGTTGTATTTAGCAGTAAGAACAGGGAAAAGTGTATCTACTTCACGTTATCCAGAACTGGAAGCCCTTTTAAATTTCTATTTTTATATATATCTTACAGCAGTCATATAATATTAATATAATTCGGCATATATTGAATTACAAATAAATATAAAAACACATATATAGAAGGTACATGCACAATTTTCTTTTTGTGAGGAAGATTGTCACTGAGCTAACATCTGTGTCAATCTTCCTCTGTTTTATGTGGGATGCCACCACAGCATGGCTTGATGAGTGGTGCTGGGTCCATGCCCAGGATCCAAACCTGTGAACCCTGGGCCGCTGAAGAGGACCACGAGAACTTAACCACTGTGGCACCAGGCTGGCACCTCAATGGTTTTACTAATGGAGTGGTAGCCAAATGCAGATTGCAGACCACTGGTATAATCACAGCAGCATGGATTTGTTTCTTGGCCTGGATCTTCTACTAACTTTTACGATTTGGAGCCTTCTTTTTTGCACCTCTAAACTGAAGCAATTAGGTAAGATGGTCTCTAACACTACTTCTCCCTGTAAAATTCTACAAACAATACCAGCCAGTATTCCTTCCCAAAGATATAAACCAACACATGAAAATTGTTTCCATTATTTACGTTTTTTTAAAAGCATTTTTAATTCCTAAAGATTATTCATTCTTTCAAGGATAAACTTTTATCCAATTTGTATTATAATAACTTAATCAAGATTGATCTCATGCATGTAATTGTTACCCAAAAACAGCAAAATTGACTTGATTAAAAAGAGTCCATTATTCTAATTTTCTGTGATTTGTTAAGTTCAGGGTTGCACTATCTGATTAAGCAATTTATTGTTTATTATTAGTATTTAGCATTAGTATTATTAACAGAAATTTATTTTTTCACTGTTCTGGAGGCTGGAAGTCTAAGATCAAGGTGTCAGCAGGGTTGGTTTCTGCTGAGGCCTCTTGGCTTGCAGATGGCTGCCCTCTTGCTGCCTCCTCACATGCTTGTACCTGTGGACTCACATGTCCCCTGGTCTGTGTGTCTCAATCTCCTCTTCTTACTAGGATTCCAGTCAGATTGGATTAGGGCCCACTCGAATGGCCTCATTTTTAACCTAAGGGCCCTGTCTCCAAATACAATTACATTCTGAGGTTCTGGGGGTTAGGGCTTCAATAGATGAATTTTGGGGGGGACACAGTTCAGCCCATAACAGCTACTCCTTCCGCTATTAAAAAGTAAATTCTTTACATTAAGATTTTGGGATTAGGTCCAGAAGGGCTATTTTATAATGACCATAGCTTTAGTTTGGCTAATACAGTACAATGGGAGGTGGTGTGTGTGAGTGTGTGTGTGTCACATATTTGTTCACAAGAAACTAGCCTTCCCTGGGTTGTTTCAAGGCTCTGGGCTGTCAAAATGCTCCACAGATATGCAGTTTAGCAGCACCTAAGACTGTGGGTCCAACAGAGATACTATAGGCCAAACGGAATAGCGTTGCTTATTTTTTTAACTAAAAACTGGATTATTTCATCACTTGTATCATTACGCAAATCCATGTAATCTTTGTAATCTTGAAAACTGGGATTGGTTTGTTAAAATAGAAAGTTGTCTTTTGGAGGCTGGCCTGGTGGTGCAGTGGTTAAGTGCACACGTTCCACTTTGGCAGCCCAGGGTTCGCCGGTTCAGATCCCAGGTGCGGACATGGCATCACTTGTTAAGCCATGCTGTGGCAGGCGTCCCACATATAAAGGAGAGGAAGATGGGCACAGATGTTAGCTCAGGGCCAGTCTTCCTCATGGAAAAGAGGAGGATTGGCAGCAGTTAGCTCAGGGCCAATCTTCCTCAAAAAAAAACCCAAAAAACAAGAAAGTTGTCTTTTAACATAATTTTACTAGATTTTAAAAGTCAATTTTAAACCTCCTTTATTCTACCTGCTTTTGAACCACGTGCTTATAATTTTTAAAGTACTATATTTTAGCATTAAGAAAATTAGATTGGCACTTATATTCTAGCCAATTAACAAAAAGTATGGGTTGGAAAGTAGCAAAACAAATACTTTACAAAAATCACTTGTCAGAGATATTTCATGAAGCTAATTAATTTCTGTCATAATAAAATACTGTAAAAAAAATATATATATTCTATCACTTACTTTCCAAATATAGCATACATCACAGTTTTGATTTCTGACAGCAGAACTGATGTTCTCCTGAGGTGTCAAATTTGATTTGAATATTCAATTTAAAAACCTACGAAATGTCTTGCTAATTTAAAAAAATGCTGTTTTAGATTTTAATTCAGCTTAATGTATTTCACCATTATGAATTCTCTGAAATTTTATGCATCTTTAAATGATTCTATTTTTAAAGTTTCTAGATATAATCCTTGTTAGCAGAGCCAATCCCTCCCACAATCTATTAGTCTTATTTATATTTTATTCCTGCAACTGCTTTTCTCAGTCCTTATTTCAATTTATGAATATCTTTTCTGCCCAGGTAATAGTGCTATTATTCACATTTAAAAAAGTGTTCTAGCAGAAACAGAAATAAAGTAAATGTTCAATCATAGAGAGTCACAAACCATATTATGGAATACTCTGCAGCCATCCCAAATGTTTCCGAAGAATATTTAATAACCTTAGAAAAATGCTTTGTTACAGTAAGTGGAAAAATCAGATCAACAAACATTATTATTATTTTTTTTTTTTTTGGTGAGGAAGATTGGCCCTGAGCTAACATCTGTGCCAATCTTTCTCCATTTTGCATGTGGGATGCTACCACAGCATAACTTGATGAGCGATGTGTAGGCTGTGTCCAGGATCGAAACCTGCGAACCCCAGGCTGCTGAAGCAGAGCCCACAAACTTAACCACTATGCCACTGGGCCAGCTCCAACAAACACTATTTTTAATATGATCCCACACACACACTCACACAGAAAAAATAGAAGAGAACAGAAGGTTAATATTAACTCGAGTTAAGAGAAGATAGATGATTTTTATTATTTTAATTTAGATTTTTTCCCCAAATTTTCTAGATTAATATGTATTACTTTTACAATTAGAAGAAGAATAATACATGTTATTCCAAAATAGAAGCACAGCTGAGGTAGTTGATTTGGGGGGAAGCCAGGCCATTAGATTATGCTATCCAGTTTTTTGGCGGCATTTTAAACGAGAGTCATTCACTCATTCAGTAAACAATCATTGAACTGTTACCAAGTAGCAGCATCTTATTCTACTCCAGGTATAATAATTGGTTCTGGAAACTCTTGAGGAGGAGTATGTGGAGATGATGACAGAATGGTTCCCACAGGGATAGGATGCAAGTAAAATCAATACCATGTGACAGGCGCTGGAACAATAGCCCTAAGGGAGTGCCATACGCCTATCTGAGCAGGAGAGCTCACTGTCACTGAGGCAGACTGGATCACAAGACCAGAACTTACTGGAACCTCACTGAGTCCCACGAGGAAGTGTCTGTCTGATTCAGAGTTGGTTTCTGTGACTTGAGCTTTTGAACAGGGTAGATATAAAACTCTGCTATCTTGAAAATTTTTAATCTTTAAACTGTAGATGAACAGTTATTCAGAAAGTACGTTAAGAAGCATTTGCTGTGTTCTGGTGAGGGAAACAAGAGTCTTGCCATCAGGAAGCTGAGAGTGGAAATCAAGTGTTTTTCTCCGCCTTGTATAATATGGACAGCTGTGATCATTTTACCTAAAATTTTTGTGTAAAACTTGTTTATTTTGATAAAAATTTTTCTATTCGTTAAAATGGCTTTATTGTTTTTTGAAAAGGACACAGGTGGCAAATCATAAATTAAAGCCACATAAATGATTTATCGTTTAATTACAAAGTATTTAAAATTCGGTATAAAAACAAAGAAAATGTATTTGGTAAAGGAAATAAAGAATAAAATGAATCTTCCTCGTCGGTGACTTAAATTGTTTTATTTCTCCAAAGCAAGTAAAATTTATTTCAATAACTAAATTTTTTAAAAGTTCACCTTGCAAGGTCAGATGTAGATGAACACATATTGAAATAAAATAAAGAGAAGACAAGATGTGTCGGGCACTGGTGGGATCGCTGTGGCACGGACACATGAACCAGCAGTCAGATCCCATTATCTACACTTGTCAGCTTGGGCATCTAATCACAGCAGCAAAGCACAAAGGTTAAGGTACTCTAGAATGTTCTTCTTTCATCTAAAAGAGTAAATACCTAATTGTTTGCTTGAATACATTCTGAAACAAGTCTCAAATTTAATGATTTTTTTCTTTTTTTCAGTTTAGGAGGACTTCAGTTTTCCTAGACAGTCTGGATGACTGACCAACAAAACAAAACATATTTATAAAAAGTATGTATAATATATATAAAGAATTTATGTATTTAAAATAAGTATAAAATTAATATTTAATTCAAGAAGTAAATATTCTACTTAAGGCTATGTGAGGCAGAGATTTTTAGTTTGAATGCATATGAGATCAAATGTGTAAATAATTCAATTTTAAAATAGTAAAGTATGGGAAAGAAGGTTTACTGTGGTTGAAACAACATGCATGATTTTTTAGGATTGTGTGTTTGAGGATAAGAATTAATAAAGAAAATGCAGCAAGAGGATTAGATAAAATATAGCTTTAACTTCATATAAGTGATCTCATTTTAATAATGCAGGCTTTCTTCCTAGTGGATTATAAATTTTATAGTAATAAGTGAATTCAGAAATAAGACCATTTAAAATTTTTCTAAGCCAAGAAAAGCAAATTATTTTTTCTTAAACTATTAAAACTATTTTTCCTGGTTATGTCACTAAGAAATAAATCTGCCAGATTCTTTCCCTTAAAAAGTTCATTTTCCAAATCAAGCATTAGAAACCACATACAAGAAATTTCAGCTCAAAAATATTTTTTTTCCAGGAAGGAACCCAAAAAGTAACTTTGGATTAATTATGCCTCCTTTCCTCTTTCTTATTAATTTTTCAAAATTTAGTCAGTGCTTTATAAAACATACTGAATAAAAAGAAGGCAAAGTCTCACAAAATGACATGCACTAAAGAGAATAACTTAGGTTATGGAATATTATCAACTAACGGGATGGATTTGATAGTCATAGTTGGAAAATGTTTGGCTATGACAATAAGTGAGATCCACCAAGAATGGTGGAAAAGTTTGTATCCCTGAAGCCAATGGGCCTTGAAAATAGGATTAGAAGAACTGCATCTTTACAAAAAAATTAATGTGCTGCTGTTAATGTTTTCTGAATTTGAATGTTGGGTTGACTTAATGAAAGCTGATGTGCACCATTCGACTTGGCAGCTCTCAGCAATAGCCTTCTGAGTATATCGAGGTCCAAGGAAAAAGTGCTTCAGCCTGTTTGCTACAGAAGACCTGAGCAAATTTCATGACACCTTGGAGCCAGCAAATTTTAGTTCTTATTATAACAGCAGAGTCGAAGTTATTACTAAAATTATTACTGTCCAAGAAGGAATGATGTTTAGAGAATCAAGTCTAAAAAAAAAGGGGGTATAACACGGAAATGTAAATGTAGGTATTTTGCATGTGTGCAAAAAGTAAAGTCTTCAATATTTTGGACAAAAAATTTTTAAGTTCGGTCATGACTTTAAAAATTGGAGAAATATAGCCTAAAGAGTACTTTTAAAAACTTAAAGCTAAAGACTGGAAACTTGATCAATTTCTTCTAGCCCATTGATGAGTATAAAAGCAAATAAAATGTCCTCCAATAGCCAAGACAACTGACTTTTTAGAAAAAGTAGGTCTGAAAAATCAATACGTATACTCAGCTCCCAGATTGATTAAAGTTCCTAAGAAACAAAATAATACTAAGAGTAATAATGGAAAATAAAAACTATAGATGGATATGTTTCTGATCAGATTAGGGAATGCCTTTATAAGCAATATAAACAAAGGCAGGAAAAGATGTTTACAAAGTGGCTTGAAAGCTATAACCCCTAAAAAATTAAAAGATGAATGAGAAAAAGTATTTGCTCTTATATTTAACAAAGGAATAGCATTCTTTACATATAACAACCTCTTATTCATTAATATGCAGAAAAGGAATATCCTAATATAAAAACACATAAAGAATTTAGAATATAATATTCAAAAAAGAAGACATACAAGGTTCAATAAGCACATTAAAATGTTTAAACTCACATAACTAAAAATTACAATGAAAAATTCAAGTTTTGCCTATAAATTAATTATACAGAGGGAGGGTATTTAAAAATTTAACACTCTTACACATAGCTAGTACGTGTTGTTTTTAGCTTAAAATAACCTTTATTTTTATTTACTCTTGTTCACATATGTCTATTTTCGTTCATTCTCTTTGCAGATCTGTACTCATCTAGAACTTAAAGTGTAGTCACACTGGCATCGAGTTTATTCCTCACTGGGATCATTTGTGATTTTGTAGTTGAAAGCTTGTCTTCAAGGTCTGTCTATCCTTTTTTGGGGTCTCTGACTCTAAGAGCATATCTGTTTTTTCTTTGAATTTTTGAAATCTGCTTTCTTAAAGAACAAATCATTTTTCTTTTGGTGAAAATTAACTTCACAAGTTCATTTCTTTTCTCTTTTATTTTCCATGAAATCATCTGCAAGATAAGGTAACATTCTGTCACATGCTCAGATTTCAGTAGAAGAAGATTTTTGGAAGATGTCTGTATGATTGATGTCTCCATTAGTACCTTAATTTTTTATTGTGCCAGTTTTGTGACGTTATTTAACCCGATCTTACAGACTATAATTTATGAACACTTTTAAACAAACAAAAACAACAATATAAACTATTTATCATTTACATTAATCATCTATCATCCATCCATCCATCCATCCATCCAGCCAGCCAGCCAGCCATCATCTTTATCCCCATGCATACAACTTCCAGTGCTCAATTGTATAAGAAGGAGGACGTCTTGGGACCATATGTTCTCTTTCACACATCTGCTTTCCACATTGGTATACAATTTCTCTGATCCTCACTTTCTTAGGCTGTAAAATGGTTGTACTAGGAGTCAGGATCCTTTCAGCCATAACATTGCATGTTTCTACTCAGTTTTCTTTCTCTGCTCTTCATTTTATCTGGACAAAGCCTATAGTACTTCTAGACTGACTCCCATTCAAATGAGGTTATTCTCAATCCTCTTTCTGATTATTAAATTGTGAATTACTGGACACTCCCAATATCATGCATCTGTTTTTGCCATTCATGCTCTTCAAAGTATCTGCTTTTCATTATTTGAGCAATTTTCTTTACCTTGAACTTTTAGCCTAAATTCTTTTACATTTGTCGTATAGTACTTCAATTCCCAAAGTGTGTTCCCTGGAACATTTGCTACGTGAAATGTTAAGATATGCTACATGATAAGCAACAACAGCAGCAAAACAAGAGGGGTTATGAGGTCAAAAATGTCTAGAAAGTCGTGGGTTAAATGAAATAAAATTTTTGTAGGACTTCTCAGTGCCTTTAAATGCTAATTTATATTGAGAATTTAAATGCCAATTTAATTTGAAGAATATCCTACAGGATTAGCATTCATCTTTGGAAATTGTTGTAAGTACCTCTGCCTGCTTCTGCGTACCCAGATCACGTTGCCATGGAGTCTTGATTAGTCATTGAACCTTCTTTCTAAGATGCTATTTCCATCCACTGCCAGAAGTCCATTATTCCAGTAATGTGAGCCATGATTCAAAAGAGGAGATCCCATTTCATGAACGTAATTTATATGAGCAGCTATTCGCCTGCTATGTCCTGTTTTCTTTTCCAAAGTTCAAACATCCAGAAGGGATTAAAACCACTGAATGCTCTCAAATCCTTCAAGCTTTCTATGTATAATTTGGAAGTCACTGGAGATACATACCATGTTTCTTTCAGGTATTATCTATTGTCCATTCTTTCGTCATTCCGCAAAAATGAGGAGCAATCGGCAAACTCTCAGATCTCAGGCGCCTACTATAGAAGTTGTAATAACCAATTCCACGGGAATTTTCTGCTTGTTATGGGGAGCTCCAGTGATTTTGAGATTTTTTTTTTCTTTTTCTTGTTTCTCTTTATTCACTCTTTTGCATTCAGTAATTTATCAGCTTCTTAAAAGTAACTGTAATTCTCCAGGGCTTCTTTAGGATTCTCCGCCCCTGCTTCCTTCTCAATTATTTCCAACACCCTACAGGAATCTTTCACACTATTGAGAAATCAGAGTATAAGAAGCAGTTATTTACACAGCTTACTTTCTTCCTAAGTTGGACATGTAAGTTCCTGTAAGTCTCATATAACTGATGAGTGCTTTCAGACTTCTCTAGAGACTTCATCTAATCTCACTTTGAAACATCTTTTCCACACTGATGATTTCCAAATGTATTTCTGGCCCTCATCTCTTTCCTGAACTCTTGGCTCAAATATTCAGCTATAGTTGTTATTTCTGGGTTGAATGTCTAGTGGCAACTCAAACTCAACATAGTCAAAGTAGAAATCTTACTTCTTCTAAACCTTACTTCCTCCCTACCTTCTCTGTCTCAGTCATCAGCATCACCATCAGGCTCATTGGTCAGAAACTTAAGAGTCTTTCATAACTCCCCTGTTCTCTCACTCCCTGTAAACCTCTGATTCATCAGCAAGACTTTCAGTTCTGCCTCCAAAATAGACCCTGCATCTTTCGATTTCTTAGAATCTCTCTACAACCATAGGTGCCCAAGCCACAAATGTCTCAAACTGGACAGCAGCAAGTCTCCTTACTGGTGTCTCTGCTTTGACTCTCTTCTCTTATACACAGTAGCCAGAGAGCGATCTTTTAAAAAAATGCTAATTAAATCTTATCCCTCCCTGGTTTAAAGCCTTCCAATGGTACAGCAGTGCACTGAGAATGGAATAAAAACTCTTCACCATAGCTTTCCAGCCCCTTTGTGGTCTGGCTTCTACTGGCTCTGTGATCTCATCTCATGCACTTGCCCCTCTTTTCCCGTGCCTTGAAAATGCCAAGGACATTCCTGCCTTAGGCTCTTTGCACTAGCTGTTCTCTAGGCCTAGTGTCATTCCCCCAGATCTCCTTAAGTCGGGCCCCTTCCCATCACCCAGATTTTGGCTCAAATAAACTCAGTGAAATCTTCTCTCCTCCCCGCTTCCCAAGAGTGCCCCACTCCCCACCACCCTCCCCAAAAGTCACTCTCATTACTATTGGATTATTTTTATTCATTGCAATTATTATTATCAGAAATCATCTTATTTATTGCTTTCCTTTTTAATGTGACTTCTTATGGTCGGGACCTTGTCCAACCTCACAGCTGCATACCCAGTGCCAGTTTAGCATCCGGCGCAGAGAAGGCCTCAACATATCACTGTGGTATCTGCAAAACATGAATGTCTTCAGCTCTCCTGAACCTCAGGCAAACTCGCTTTTTGTAAGTTCCTGGTAAACTGACCAGAAAACTTTTTTCCTGGTAATAGGAAACTGCGAGAAAACTGCCTTTATTCGAACTTTAAAAGAAAATCAAATACATTTCCTGACATTAAAAAAAAAAAAAACAACCTCCTAGAGAATTCAGAAGGGCATCAAGAATAATTCCACAGTCCTCCTGGCCCTGCTGCATCTGATCCATTAGGAAAATCACACTCTCCCATGGACGAAGAGAACCACTTCATAAGGAAGCAGGCAGGGAAAGTGCCATGTAGGCCTTCTGACACCATCGAACTCAGAGAGAAGACATTCAAGTCTCTTCTAGAGCAGGGAACGGCACAAGCTCACTGGGGACATCCAAGGGTCTATTACTGGCCGTGGGAAGCAGGTGCTAAGAGGAGAATATCTTGTCATGTCCTGTCCTGCACCAGAGACAGAAGTCAAGACATACATACATACATAAATACATAATGAATAAACGAATAAATAGAACAAAATACAGTAAAATGCAACCCAATACAAAAGGAAACACGCATCTTGGTTTGTTTGGGTATGTGTGTGTATTCTCGTGCAGTGAAAGGGGAGGGGCAAGGGAGGTGGAGAAGGGGGCTACATAATTTGCCCGGCCCACTGCAAAATGGAAAAATTATTAACAATTCCAAGAGGGTGACAGGTAGCAGATCATTGCGGCAGAGCATTACACCAAGCAGGGCCCTTTGAGGTCAGGGCCCTGTCACCTGCACAGTCACACCCCCACGAAGCCCGCCCTGGTGGGAGGAGATTAGAATTCATCTCTGAAAAGTGGGAAGCACCCCCACTGCCCCCGCCCCGCCAGGACAAGAACAACAACAACAACCAGACACAACTGCCCAGATTAGAGCAGATGGTGCCCAATCTTGATGGTGGTGCCAGTGATGGTGGTGGCGCTGGGTGGAGCTGGGAGCACCACTCCTGCAAAGCAGACTTTACAGTGATGCTTGAAGAGGAAAGAAAACAGTTTCTGAGGCTCCAGAAGAAGAAGCGCCAGACACAGAGCATAAGGTAAAGGGAAAGAGGCCACAGCAGACCTTCCTCCTGCCTTTCTGTAGACGGTGCCTTTCCTTTCGGAAGAGATCGTCTTCTGAATTCAGCCACTTGCGTGTGTCTGGTGCCTTGGGAGCTGCGGTGGAGTGGGTGGGGTTGGGTATCAGGGTGTGTCAGAGAGACAAAAAAGGTAGAGACAGGTTTAAGTACATTTCCGTGGATTGGCTTCCTGCCCTCTTTGGCAACAATCCCAAGTGCTCCTAGAAGGAGCGGGGATGTCAGCGGGTTTCCGAGGACCCTCTCTTTTCTTCCTCCTCTGACGCTCCGAAGGTAAGACCCACGGAGCACCGCAGGGCTCGTTATTCTGGGGTCCCCCACAGGTCCCCTCGCAGGTAGCAGTGCGGAGTCCCCAGGCATTTGGAAGAGGTGGAGGGGACCGTGGGGACCCGGCAGCTCGCGGCTCCGGGTCGGAGGAGCGCGCCCCGTCCTTCCGTCCGCGGTCGGGCAGCCCGCCCAGCCGGGACCGGGGTCCAGCCGGCGCCCCGCCGCTCGGTCCTGCCCGGGCTCGGGGAACCGCGGGCGGAGGGGGCGGCGACCGGGCACCCTGAGGCCCCTGCGGCCGCGGCTCTGCGGCTCGGCGCCCGCCGGGAGGTGGCCCGCAGGGCCCGCCCCCCGCTCCCCGCTCCCGTCCCCGCCCCGCGCCCCCCC